>NC_067198.1:42980023-43284815 GCF_000699445.3 Schistosoma haematobium | reverse complement strand
GGATCGGCAAAGCAAGAGCAGCATATTTACAATTGAAGAATATATGGAAATCAAAACAACTGTCTGTCAACCAACACCAAGGTCAGGATTTTCAATACAAATGTCAACACAATTCTACTGTATGGGGCAGAAACCTGGAGAACTACAAAAGCCATCATCCAGAAGATACAGGTGTTTATTAACAGTTGTCTACACAAAATACTTCAGATCCATTGTCCAAACACTATTAGCAACAACCTACTATGGGAGAGAACAACTCAGATTTTAGTGGAGGAAGAAGTCAGGAATAAGCAATGGAAGTGGACAGGACACACATTGGGGAAAGCATCCAACTGCGTCACAAGACAAACCCTCACATGGAATCCTCAATCCTAAAGGAGAAGGGGAATACTAAAGAACACATTACGCCAAGAAATGAACATGAGGAAAATGAACAAGAATTGGATGGAACTAGTAAAGTAGGCTTATGACAGAGTGGGTTGGAGAATGCTGGTCGGCGGCCTATGCTCCATTAGGAGTAACAGACGTAAGTAAGTAAACTAGACGACCATTGGAAGCCTGTAAGAACTGGAGGGATGTTTCGTCCTAGTATGGACCTCATCAGAGGTTCACATCCACAATCTTTTACGCAAGATTCGAACCAAGAACATTCAGTTTCGCATGTAAATGTATATCGTCTAGATCAGTGAGCCAGTATCGAACAATGTTAATATTTAACTTTAAACTATCCATGATTTTGTACAATTGTTCATCTATTATCTTCTGTAGATAACTATCTTCAATTGACATGAATTCAGTTATAGCTTCTCATTTGAACTCTAGAAAATTCATCTTGAATCTTATCACCAGTGTATACATGATTATTATGATAATTGAGATTTGTGAAGATTGTATTAAGTTTAATCAAAACAAATTAGAGAGTTATTATTTAATTTTTTCATTTTCTATATCAGATATGAATTTTGTTTTAATTGAAAGTCAATCATAAAAAGTAGTTTATTTAATGTTTTGATTATTTGTTACATAATACTTGTAATAGCTACATAATTGCTCATGTATAACTTTAACAATGAGATTTGAGTTGATAAGATTTAAGCTAATAGAAAGTCAAACTATTCAATGAAGTTGTTTAAATGAGCTAAGAAAACGTTGGTAATACATAAATACTGATCAATTATAGATTACATTATGTTACTTTGTTATTATGAAGAGATTTGATGTTAATAGATTGGTAAACCACTTTCTCGAAACTTGGATAACCTATGAAAGTTATCATCTAGAAGATATAAGTGTTTATTAACAGTTGTCTACGTAAAATACTTCGAATTCGTTAGTCAGATACTATGAGTAGCAATCTATGGTGAGAGAGAACAAACTAGATCCCCAAAAGAGGAAGAAATCAGGGAGAAGCTATGGAAGTGGATAAGACACACATTGAGGAAAGCACCCAACTACGTCATAAGGCAAGGTATCACTTTAAATCCTCAAAGACAAAGGAGAACAGGAAGACCAAAGTACACGTTAAACCGAGAAAACTGAGAAAAATGAACAAAAAATTGATAAAACTAGAAAGGGAAGCTCAGGACAGAGTTGGTTAGAGAATGCTGGTCGGCGGCCTAGGCTCCACTGGGAGTAATAGGTGTAAAAAAGTAAGTACAGATTATATTTATATTTACTTGTCTATCATGGTAATTTTCATCTCAAATTTCTCTAACAGTTTCCTGACTACCAGTGAAAACCTGTAAGAACTGGACAACTATTTTGTCCTAGTACTAGACTTCTCAGAAATGCATATTCATGATCCCGCACGCGGGACACGGACTCAGAACGTTCAGTAAGTTTCAAGATTCTGTCGAATTTCTTTTCGTTAAATGATTTATCATATATTCATTCTAGTCTTCGTTTTCTATAGTTTGTTATCTTTGGTAACAAACATTTATTCCAATGATCTTGTCTCTGATAATAAAGTTGATCAACATGGGATCGAGTAAGTCAGAGTGCATCAGTTCCCTAAATATTACTGATAGAACTTGATGACGAGTGGCACGAAATCGAGATCCAAGGTTTATATCCCGACAAGAATAATGAATGACAACTGTTAGCATCTATTGTAAAACTGTTAAGTAGCTAATCTACACATGTTCATGTTGCTCATATTATAAGCTTTATTTTGACCTATGAACTATTACTATATGATCCACCATTCTTGAGTTATGCTCGGTCTATCAATCATTATCCCACACATTCAAAACCACATTTGGCTAAATCATGTACAAATGTGTATTTTCTATTTTATGATGTGATGTGATGTGATGTGTTTGGTTCGTATATAAACCCAGTATGTTTAAAATACGTGATTCATATGATGGAGACTGAGATTGGTTTTGTGGACTTAAGTGGCTGAGCTAGTCAGGAAGTAGGATCGATAAGGACTCTAGACTATTCGTACTTGTTTTATGCGTGATTGGTGTGGTCGATAATTCACTGTTCTCCAATTGACAGTATGATTACATTATATACTAATAGGGCTCAAGACCGAGTTATAACAATATGCATTTATATATACTTAAAAGCGATAAAAATGTGAATAATTCATTAAGTAAACATTCAGCAGTTCAAATGATATATATAAACAATAAAATTTTAAGCAGCGCAAGAGCAGTAAGGTTTATAGAATAAAATGATTACTCTTCATTTAAGGGTTTTTCGTTAACCTCATCTCACTGTCGAGGAGTCCAATACTACGTCGAATTGACCGTCTATTACTTTCATGTTTTCATTGGTGAACTTACCAAATTGGGCTCATAGTTTCAATGAAATTCAACAATTTTCTTTAACCGTTTACCCGTAATTTATAAATATGTGTGTTTTATTTTCTCTGTTTACAATGGCTAAACTAAATTCTATTGATTGAGACAACTTATCTCAAGCTGACAATAACTATATCCTATTCACTGGTTATCACAATGAAGATATATTTGAGAACGTATAGGCTTAATAAGTTGTAAGGGAGATAAAGACCCTCAGTGTAATTATCAAAGCAGTGAAGATGGTTAAAACTATTCTTATGCATAAATTCACTTGATATTGTTTGTTTGAATCTTCCTATTGATGTTTAGGACTGAAATTGATCAGTTTCTTATTGGCATATGTGCATACTGTGTGTATGGCCTCGATATTGCATTAGTTCACAAGCATTATATCCAAAGATGGACAGTGGCTAGCAGTGGAATCCAGGACGCGCGTCATAAAGTGAACATCAACTCTGAGATGCAAGTTTACCCAGCTGACGAGTCCCAAATAGGACGAAACAAGAGTGCTGAATTTCATTGCTAGCCACTATCCATCTTTGCATATATTCTTATGTATCTTTAAAACTAAAATTCTCAATAGATTCTTACAATCCATAGAAACAATGCAAATTCATCACATACTGTTGTGAAATGAAACACTACTTATATATTTTAAGTAGTTGATATAATAAGTCATCAAAGATTAAAACAAGTGATAACACTACGATTACTGCTAATAACACCACAATAAATAATATTACCATTTCGAAGATAACTGACTACTGAATTGATAGAATAATATCTTTCGAAAACAAAAAAATTATACAGTATTTGTATAAAGTCATATAATCTTTTATGAAGTAAACTTAATGTATATAACTTATTAGTAGTGACTTTTGAAGGATTTGTAAAGTAACGTCTAAATGATAGTTAATCTATTCTCAGAAGGGGTTTTGTGGACATTATAGTAATTTTAATAATTGAGATCAATAATCAATTGAAACTAGACCATCATGGAAAACCTGAAAGCACTGGACGGCTGTTTCAACCTAGTATGGTACTGCTCAGCACTGAGCATCCGTAATCCCTCCTCGCGAGATCCCAACCCAGGACCTATCAGTCTCGCGTGCGAGCGCTTAACCACTAGACCACAGAGCTGGTCGGGATCCAATGGCGTTAATGTCTAAATTCAACTAATCCACGAAATTAGGCGACATATCCATCATTGTCATCAGTGACTTACTATCTCACAACAGACCAGGTTGAACTCCATTGGTCACTGCTTCTTACTAGAATTCCAGGAAATACCTCTTAAAGCCAGTTAATATATTGTAGTTTTAAATAATAGTGATTGCTTTCTATCAATTTTAT
Organism: Schistosoma haematobium; assembly: GCF_000699445.3. Taxonomy (NCBI): domain Eukaryota; kingdom Metazoa; phylum Platyhelminthes; class Trematoda; order Strigeidida; family Schistosomatidae; genus Schistosoma; species Schistosoma haematobium. Next base: position 43,280,652 of record NC_067198.1, on the reverse strand, counting down.
GCAATGCAGTCTCAAATGGAATGTTTTATGATGTTAACAATTTGCATTATATAATCAATTGTCATGTAATTTTTTGATTTACGTCAAAGATTATGTAACAAAAAATTGAATGTCATCAGAACAAAACTTGAAAAAATAACCAGTATAATATAAAATTGAATTACTAATATGCTACATTGATATTTACACAATGAGCCATATCAACTGTGCAGAAAGTGTCATATATATGAGGTGGTAGTTTTAAGGTGGTCAACATGAAACATGGGAACTAGATTTTATGCCATTTGACACTCGTCAGCAAGGTCTATCAGTATTCATTAAGGAGTTGACATTCTCTAACGGACTTGATCCTATGTCCTGAGAAACATAATGGATGGTATTTTTGGGATCCTTTTATGGAAAAATACTATGTGTATATTTTCATCGTATGATTGTTAAACAACTAAACTATTCATATTCATGTTCCTCTGACTATAAACTTTATTTTGATCTATGAACCATTATTATACGTTTTACCATTCTTGAATTATGCCCTGTCTATTAGTCACTGCCTCCCACATTCACAGCCACATTTGACCATATTTTGTACAAATGTTATCTTCTATTTTATGGTATGATGTGGTCTGCTTGATTGGTAATATAAACCCAGTATGTTTGAAATACATGATTTATATTGCAGAGACTGAGACCGGTGTTGTGAACTTAACTGGCTGGGCTAGGCGGAAAGCAGGGCCAATCAGGACTCTAGGCTGCTCGCACGTGTTTTACGCGTCCTTGGTTCGATCGATAATTCACTGCCCTCAAATTGGCGGTCACAAGTTATAACAATTGGTGACGGGGATGGGATTCGAAAACACGGAGGTTAACCCCAATGGATCAGCGTTAGACTTAACAGGATAATTTTTGGGATATTTTTCTGAATATCCCAACATCCTATCAATAAATCACTTTGAAATGAACATTAAAACAGCAATATTGTAATTCAAATTGTTGTATAACAAACAAACGACAATAAAACCTAAATAAATTAAACATTAGATTCAGATTTGTATAGTAAGGACAGAAGGCCTACAGCCTATGTTATTCCTTTTCTAGTGTGCTTCTGTGAGTGTCCAGTCTTCTTTCGAAAGAGTCAATTGAAGGTGCGGACACTACTGTTTTGGGTAACAGGTTTCAAGTATTGATGATTCGATGTGAAAACCAGTATGCCACGAGTATTTTGTTCGTTCTCGGTTTTTCTACTCGCCTGCTGTGTCCTCTGAAATGTCCCAATCTGGTTGGAAAATAAAAAGGGAATATGTTAGGTCCAAAATCATTTCTCAGTATTCATTACATCAAAATAAGATCTCTCCTTAGTCTGCGATAGGACAGAGTAAAGTGGTCCAGCTTTTCCAGCCACTCTTTGTATGGTAAACCCCGTAGTTTTGGAATTGCACAGATAGCTGCCCTCTGTACTTTTTCCAGGATATCTGAGTCACCTTTTAAACAGGGGCTTGCGGCCTGAACGCAGTTCCCAAGCGAAGTTCTCACCAAGGTTGTGTATAGTGTAATGAACATGGTAGTATCTAACTTAGTGAATGTCTGTTTTAAAGCTCAGAGGTTTATAAACCCCTTAGCTGAGACCTCATGGCAATGGGTCGTCATCTTAAGACCATGACTAACTGTGACCCCATGATCCTTATGAGACCTGAAGAAGTATTGTAATGAACAAGAACACAAGTATGGACTAATCAAATGTATTTGAATTCAAAATTACAGAATCTCTGGGTTAAAATCTGAGAACCATACAGTAAATACTTCATTTGCAAAATATTAATCAACTGTCTGAGACTCGATTGTTCTTTCGTTTCCACAGCGATCATTCTCTGTTCTCATTCTCTCCCCTTTCAACTTCTTAACCTTTTGCTGCCAGGTATTTCACTTTCAATTAATGATACATACTATATATATATCTGTCGACATCAATAGTGCACACCACAGTATGAGTGTATAAACTAAAGATACATAAAGGAGGAATAAAGTTGATTGGTTTTTCTAGCAAGATAATGAGTGAATGTATAATGAATTTTTCTTAATAAGTTCTTAATCGTTTTACTTAAATGGTCTACATAATTAATCATATTTGGATTGATTGCATAATAAGTATGTCTATCATTAAACATATAAAAAAGTGTAATAGTAAATCGATTTGAATTTATGCAATAATATAGGTATCAGTGAGTTTGTAACACATAATATAAAAGCCGTTTCGTCCTATCGTGAGACTCGTCAGCAGAGAGCATCCACGATCCCGCTTGCAGGATTCAAACCCAGTGCCCTCAGGCTCGCGCGCGAACACTTAACCTACTAGACCACTGAGCTGGTCGGCATCCAATAGTGTTAATGTCTAACCTCAACCAATCCATGAAATTGCGCGACCATCTTCCATTGTACTGAGGTAGACACCTACTTCTACCCGACACAGATTAGCTCCATTGGTCACGGCTTCTCACTAGAACTCCGAGAATTCCCTCACGAAGCTAGTCAGTGGTGAGCACATGGTAATTATCAGTTTAGGTGTTCTGGAGATTGTTAAGTTATTATTAAATGTATTAACGATTTTGTGTTTAAAATATCTAAATGAGAGATTTTTACAATATACACGATTTTTCATCCAGTATTGACCGTATCAACAACTTTCTATCTCTTAAAATGTTGATGTTCATAATAAGTAGTTAGACCTATCGTTGGATACTAGTTGAGAATAATGGTAGGTGATCATTCTAGATTATTCAAACAGATAGATATATCGATGTATCAGAATTTTAATTCAGTATTCGATCCGTAAATCAGCTTTCATAAATACTTTAATTATACATAGAACTGTAGGTATTAATGCTAAGGTTAGATTTGATAGTATCAAATAAAATGAGCATTGGATAAAAAGTTAATGATAAATAAATTTTTTGTTATATCTCAATGAGTAGAAAAATTGTATCATTGACGTTTGGTGATTTAATGTAATCCACTTCTTCAGAGCAAATAAATAACCGATAAACATTTGGTGTTGTTTTACTTGCTATTTAGGACTGTAATTGATCTGTCTCTTGTTGGCATATATGCATCCTGTGCGGATTACCTCAATGTAGCCTTAAATCACAAGCATTCTAAGCAAAGATGGATAGTGGTTATCAGTGGAATTCAGGACGTGCGCGAGTTTAGTTCTATTTGAAACTCGTCAGCTGGATGTACCTGCCCATAGAATTGTTTTCACATAATTTATACGCGTCATTAATTGAATGTTTATTATGCAATTTAGTGACTGATTTAGAGAATGATCAAATCATCTCTTACAAATTAAATCATATACCAGTCTATTATTATAACATAAAATTGAACTTCATTGAGAATGAAATAATTTTACTTCAAACTATCATAAGTCAAGAGTTCGAATTCCTTTTTTTTAAATATACAGATGATTATAGATACTGAAAATGCAGTCACGATGGAATCAAATTTGTTAACTAAATATGAATTTGAATACACCATTTATTTAAGACTTTAAACCTATAAAGAATTCCTACCGTTATCGAACTTAGATACTTTTATATCTCATATGTTTTACTGACATGAAATATAAACAAAAATCTGCTATTCACTTGTAGTGTGGCGTCGTGTCGCAATTGACTATGATCACCACTATAGGAAGACTACGTACCAGTTAACCGATAAGATCCACCGTAAGTCAAATATCAGAAGTCAGTTGATGGCTTTAGTCGAGATGTCTTTGTTGGCGATCTCGTGGTATCGAAAAAAATACCGAGATCGTGCCAAAGGAGTACCAGTGTGGTTACTGAGCGTAACCGAATTCGTGCAAGGTCACAATCAATGGAAGAAAGAATGGAGGAATGTCTCTAGTACAGTTAAAAAAACAAGTACAGTAAAACAATCACTGGTACAATTGGTTATAATAATAATTGTTTCCATCAAACCAATCGATTTCTCTTGATAAAAGTAGGTCACTACACACTTACAACACATGCAGTATAATACTGATAAACATTGTTGAAGATTGACTACTTGAATATATGGGCTGCTTGTTCCTGATATCTAGATATTTCAACAAGTTATCTATTTCCTTGTTTGTTTCAACAGATCATTATGTCAATTAGTTGCATAATCTATTCAGGTACGTTTATGAAAAGTTCATGACCTTTCGTTGTACAAGTTGGGAAAGAGCACAATAAGAGATATTGTAGTGGATTTTAATATGCATCGAAAAGAATGCACAATATTCATATGTCGATTGATTGGACTGCTAACTTCTAACTGGAGATCACTCAATATTTAAGATCAATATCGACCAAGAAAGAAGAAACGGAAACACGCTGAAATACGTTGTGCTGAGAATTCTATATTGTACCAAAGATATAACTGAATAAAGCTAATAATAATTAATAAAAACATATTTACGTATTTATGATTAAAATGACAGGAAATTGATAAAATGGGAAAACATTTTTAGGTATAAAGCAGTTAATAGAAACACTGTTAAACGCATAGGTATATCGGATTAGTAAAGATGTAGAAGACTTGAGAGACTAAAGTTGTTTTAGTCAATGATCCTGAATTGATTAGTGGTGATATTCTGATGTATGAATTTTATAACAATCATCAATTTCATCAAGATTATAAGTACGTACCATGGATGAGTGTTCAATACTTTCTCTTAATTCATTTGTTTTGGTTGCACAAGACAGTAGCCATCTAGATTAAGTACCTCAATGGATAATGTGACGTCGTTTGAAGCGAACGGTACTGGGTTTGAATCCCGGAGTAAACATTAACTCTGAGTTACAGGTACATCCAAATGACGAGTCACAACTAGAACGAAATATGTTTCCTGGATTTTACTGCTAGCCATGATCTATCTCTGCTTATAAATTTTGTTGATTGTTTTCATTTACCTAACACAACAATGAACAGAAAATTAAGTTTATCAGTTTAGTGAATTATTGATATCTGATTGTCATAGATTTCTACCTCAAACAATCGAATCAAACGGATAATGTAAAATGGTGATAGTAACATAAATATTTTCAAGATTGATCCAATTTGGACAGAGTGTAGACTTAATGAAAAGTCGGACATGTTACAAAATTATTAGTTCATATCGTTTAAACTATTTAATTCGATCAAACCATGAAAGGTCCCCATTGGATTCCTATTTATTAGAAGATATTTGACTATCGAAAGAATCATAGAGTACAAGCGATTAAAAACTGTATATTAGTACATTACTGGTTAGCGTTTTTTTAGCGAATTAGTTTTCTACAGGATGGGGTTGCTAACCCCATGCTCAACCCTCCTCCTTTAACCGGGCTCGGGACCGGCAGTAACTCTAGAAGTGCTACAGGCGGAGTTATATTAGTACATTAACACATATTTATTAACTGATTTAAAAAATTAATCGGTCGGTACTTAACTCATTCAAAATCTTATTTGTTCAAGCGTAGTGTATGCTACTAATATCGATAGATGTAAGTAGTATGGACGAGACTATAACTTATGGACGACCTTTGAATGAATCTTAAATGACTGTGAGAAATATTATCCAATCAGAGAACAGTCAAAATATGTTATAAAAATATATTAAACAATACAGTCCATGGCATACGATTAACTGATGCGCGTTAGTTGTCCTTGACCTTGACGAGGATTGATGATTTGTTCGATATTCAATGACCCAACTGATGGATGATTTAGCTAGGGCTTAGTGACATTTCACTAACCCTACAACAGTTTAACTTAGAACTAATGAAATTATGTAATTAAGAAAGAAAGAAAGTACCAGAGAAACAAAGAAGAGAAAATGTAAAACCAAAGTAATTTCTTAATAATATCTCATGTACTTTATAATGTAACATTTGTGTGAAATGCCTAAGGGTAGATAAATGATTACGTCATTACTATCATGTGAATTGTTAAATCTAGTCTGATAGTTTAAATATTCAATGTACTGTTATGTTTGTATAGATGTTATTTGTCCCTTAAGGTTTTTTTTAAAGAGTGTTTGAATGTCATCTCTCTTACCTCTAATTGTAATTGTTGTTTGCCATAAAAGAAAAATGTCTTCATTTTCTATGATAATAAACAAGTTTAAAGATTAGTTAACATACAGACTATCAAAACGTTTAATTATAACCATTTCACTCAATCAGTCAGTCAGTCAGCAATAACGTAGAACTTCAAACGTACTTAGATCACTAGTAAACGGGGTTGTGGAGATTATTAAGTTTTTGATTGAAATCATGAACCGATTGATGTTAGACTACTGTTGGAAACCTGAAAGCACTGGATGTCCGTTTCGTCCTATTGTAGGACTCCTCAGCAGTGCGCATCGACTAACCCGCTCGCGGGATTCGAACTCAAGGCTCTCAGTCTCGCGCGCTAATGCTTAACCTGCTGGACCATTGAACCGGCATCCAATGGTGATAGTATCTAACATCAACCAACCCACAAAATTGCGCGACCATCTTCCATTGTACTGAGGTGGGTCGTGGATGCGCACTGTTGAGTAGTCCCACAATACAGCGAAACGGCCTTCCAGTGCTTCCAGGTTTCCAACAGTGGTCTAGAATCAATCGGTTCATGATCTCAATCAAGTACATACATCAGTTCAAGTTACCATATCACATTATCACAAAGATACAATTGTCTGTTCAAATCTCATAATAGTAGAGGTAGAGATTTGAATCAAACTACCAAAATATAAATGTAAATCATAATCATTTACATTTTTATCATTTGATTATAAAAAGATTTCTTTGTTTTTTCCGTTTGTTAACCCTAGCTGAACTCAATTGAATTGTATATTACGCTAGATGAATGAATTGGGAACTTAATAAGTCAATGTTTACTTTTAAGTATCATCTTAATTAAATGTAGGGCTTATTTAGTTGTTTCTCTTACAAATCAAGTACAATTTAATTTATTTTTTCTATTCTGAAATTGTATTCATCATTTTTATTAGTTTGAATATCATTATTGATATACTTTACAAAGCAATTTTATTAGTAGAATATAGCGATTTCAGCAATTCGGAAGAAACTCCCGGTTTCCTACATTGTACAAGCATTCCATGTACCTAAATAAATGGTTGCTCTGGTTGTCAGAAAGGGCATCGGCTTCGTGACTTCCGAAGGAACTCGACTTTCATCATGAGGCGTCATAACTCTTCTAAATGAAGATTTTCTGACTCTTAGGGCAGAGTTTAAATTGTTGGAATAATTTTTTCTGGTTAGCGTTTTTTAGCGAGTTAGTCTTCCACGTGATGGGGTTGCTAACCCCATGCCCAACCCTCCTCCTTTATCCGGACTTGGGACCGGCAGTAGACTCCGGAGGGTCTTCAGGCAGAGTTCAATGGGATATAGATTGAATGGAATCATGTTCCGTGTTTGATTATGTTAGTACATGATGACTGACTATTCCTTATCCAATAAGTGCTAGAGGATGCTAGAGAAAACTCTAGAATCTTCTTATATAAAAACCATAAATCTATTAACATGCTCCTTGCTTCCATCTACCTTTGTTATTTAGAACATAATTTTGTTCCGGTCCAATCGTATTCTGAATTAAGGACTTGTCGAGTGAATTAGTGTCCAAGAATACTAAGCAATAAGAATAGCTAGGTCATAACAAGAGAAAATATAACAAGTTTATTAACTAAAATTCATAATCAGTAGGTAGAAACATCTCACTCCACAGAATATCCAAACACAAAGAATATTTGAGAGAACAATTGTTTTCAATTACTGTATCATTAGGCTCTACAGTTGTAAGTCCATAATTATTGTGATATGTTACAAAGGCTAAAGTAAGGCATGTATTAATGAATTCGACAATATTATATGCGCCTGTCAAGACAAAAATTGTAAACTAGAAACGTCATTGAATTAGCCATTAACCGGACATTTTATGCAGCTCAACTGTGTCATTATTAAAAAGACAACAACCAAAACAGCACGTAAGCGATTGTGTCTATCAATTTACATGTATTTGCGAAAACACGTACATAGGGAGGAACAATCGTGGTCTGAAACTAAAGGTGGCTGAACACAAACATTCCAATGGTCAAATAAGATCACAGGATAAACAGACATCTTCCTCCATTACGAAACATTCGATTGAGACTGGTCATAAGGTTGATATTAAGCCAGTATTTGTAGTTTTGTACAAAACTCTTCAATGACGTATACCAAGGTTTATTGAAGCATTTGCTATACGGAAACTGAAACCCCCTTTGTGTGTTCTAAAAAACAATTTGTTCTCACGCCTACCCTGGTAATACTGATTTATTATCCAGTTTGATTATCACATTGTTTTCGTATAATTTACTGTCCTTTGTTACGGCTTACTTTTAACCTGACTAGTTGGCCTTTTAATTTTCATATAAAAATGTCTTAACAAGTATAGATATGTGATCAGATTGTATTGCCCAAATATATTACGGAATTTTGATGATCTTCGTCTTCTTGTTGTATTACCGAAATTTTTCAAAGGAACCAACTGCTTTAAAGGTCATTGAATAGAGGTCAAAATGATTTATAGTCGGTTGAAATTAGACATTAACACAGTTGGATGCCAGCCAGCTCAGTGGTTTAAAGGTTAAACGCTCGCACGCGAGACTGATAGGTCCTGGGTTCGGATCTCGCGAGGCGGGATCGCGGATGCGCACTGTTGAGTAGTCCCACAATACAGCGAAACGGCCTTCCAGTGCTTCCAGGTTTTCCATGGTGGTCTAGCTTCAATTGACTCATGATCTCAACTATTAAATTACTATAATATCCACAAAATCCCTCTCTGTTTATAGTAAAGTGTCAATTTATAATCAACATAATGGTAATACAATAAATCGTGTATATAAAAATGCATAATAAGAGAATTTCATCTTTGATTGTTGAGGAGAACTGTTTCAGTATATAAAACAGTTCACCATGCATATTGATTGTAAAATCAGTGATTTAGTATTGAACCTGATCTAAAGTATAATAACAATGAATGGAATAACGTAACAGTTATTTATTTCACTAGTTGGTTGATGAATGATCTAGAATACATTTCTTTCAATTTGTGGAAACATATTACTGACATTTAATAGTAGACATAAAATACGGACAAACATAAATTTAGACTGATCACTATCAGTTAAACAATCGACAATTCAAGCAAAGATGGATAGTCGCCAGCAGTGCAATTCAGGACGCACGTTCCGTCTTATTTGAGATTGGTCAGCTGGATGCATCTGCATCTCAGAGTTGATGTTCTCTCCGGGACTCCAACCCAGTGCTTTTCGCTCCAAACTCCATCGCGTTATCCACTTCTTATCTACTGAGTCATGATAGCCACTTGCTTGTGTAAGGGGATGAAGTTTATATTCACTTGGTATTGTTTACTTGAATCTTCCCATTGATGTTTAGGACTGCAATTAGTCAGTCTCTTATAGGACGAATAGGGCGAAACGCGCGTCCTGGATTCCCCTGCTAGCTACTATCCACCTTTTTTTATGATGCTTGTGAATAAAAGCACTCGGCACAGTATTCACATACGCCAACAAGAGAATGATCAATTGCGTTCCTAAACATCAATTGTAGGATTCAATTAAGCAATACCAAGTGAATTTAATGGGAAATTCAGTTTATTAAATGATGATCTAACGAAAATCAGTTCCTGATATAAACTATCAAAAATACAAAATCCAATCGATAATCGAATGTAGGTGACATGATATTCATACAGACGAGCGGCGTATAAATATTGTAGATAATGATAAGTAGTTTGTTAGTGAATGTTGAAGTGAAACTTCTGCAAGTTGCCTTTAGACATCGAAAAACGATAAAATCAATATGATTAGATAAAAAAAGATGCTATTGTGACATTTGGTACCAATTTGTATGAAACCTAATTTATATTTATAGTACAAACTACTTGATAACTGCTTTGGTGGAATATAAAATCGATTTGATTATCAGACCTACTTACTTACATACTTACTTAAGTTACCCCTTGTGGAGTAGGATACGCCATCCTTCAGCGTTCTTCATCGAACTCTGTTCTGGACAATCCTTTCCAGTTATTTCTGGATTACCACAAAGCATTTAGACTATTTCCGTGTAAAGAGAGCAGAATAATAAATGGATTCATTTTATTTCGTTAGGTTCTCATCAGCTGCTTACAACCTAAATTATTTGAAATTCAACATTATTACAGATATTGACATATTTATACATAAGAGTGTGATGAAGGATCAATACATGTGTATGATGATGTAACAAGCAAAGATTCAGATAGAGTTAATGAGCTCATAAAATGTTTGATTCGAATAAATAAATAAAGTTTGAGAGGGAAAGTTCTGGAACATTGAAATAGTGATTAGAACTCATGAAAATAGATTAATGGTAATAAAGAAAATATGAATTGAAATCAATCAGTTATATATGATGTAATTTATATTTCAGAAAGAGTTGCACTAATGACGTAATAACTAAATAAATAGGAGCAAATGAATAGAAAGGGTGGCGGTTATTGTTACCAGGGTAAAGAAAGATTTATTACTGTCTCTTTTTTTATACATAGATCTGGTTTTAAACGTTTGATTGCTAACGCTTCAGCGAATTTCAAAAGGTTCGAGTTTGATTGTTTGTTAATCACCTTGAAGGACTTCAGTATATCAGCTTTATGTCCTGTATCAAGGAGATGTCTTGCGATAGCACTGTTGAATGAGTTCAATCCATTTAATCTTAAACTTTTAGGAATATGTTCTTTGAATCGGACGTAGGCTGTCCTTTCTGTTCTACCAATGTAACTGCTTTGGCAGATACATGTAAATTTGTATACATTTTATGAGTTGATTAACTCTATCTGAATCTTCGCTACATCATCATACACATGTATTCATCCTTAATCACACTCTTATGTATAAATATGTCAATATCTGTAATAATGTTGAATTTCAAATAATTTAGGTTGTAAGCAGCTGATGAGAACCTAACGAAATAAAATGAATCCATTTATTATTCTGCATCAATCTTTGTTCTTGCTCTCTTTAAAATAATAAAGGGAACTATGTGTATGATATTTCTGTGTACACATACAATCTTTTTAATTTCATAAATTTGAAATCAGTTCATGAAAACAATACTCTTTTAAAAAAAGCATATGATAAACTAACAATTCAACTAAAGACGAATACATGATTATAAGAATTTCAATATGTTAACAGAACTTATTGACAATTAACAATGAGTATAAGACCTTGATTCAGAGCTTCCTATCCATGATTAAGGTAATTGATAGAAGAAAGGCCATTTTTACCTATCCTTCCAACAGTAGTGATCGTTTTAATACAACATAAAGAATATGATTCAACTACCTTTTTTTTTAAAGTTCGAGAAATAACTATCTATACTGTGATGTTCAAAGTATATTTTGACATAACGATTATTCGACTTTTTGGTGAGACGACCTTTGAGTAACACTAAAGTGACCATGAGAGTGTTCACCTAATAACTAGCACCAAATGAGGGTTATAAACCATTATGAGGAATTACATTTATGATTTACACTTGATGGTTAAGGTTGTGAATTAGGTTTAGAGTTTTCATCACGAACTAACATCAACTATAATGTCGAAATTCTATTTAGCCAAATGTATGTGTGAATTTTGCGCTAAAATCCATGACTTGTTATCGTAAATCTGATCGATTCGTCCCCATATTATAGTCTTGCTAATGTTTTCCTTAAGTTATACATTTCTTCCCTTTATTTTTCCTTAACTATTGATTATAGTTAATTATCACTGTTTAACCGGATGATTTCATGCATAGTAATTGGTCTCCAATCTAGATTTAATTGACTGGAAACGACAAAAAAAATATTTGTATTTTGTGATCAACTACTTAGAAGTTTACACAAGATTCATTTAGTTTAATAAATGGACACAAGTCAAACTTTTTACATTTGAATTCAAAATTAAGTAAATCATTTTATACAAATGATCAATTCAAGTATGTACATTTGCATATTCAATGAGCTGGAAATTATAATTATAATTTACAATTGATTGATCATTGAGCAGTGTCTAATGTCATTGTTTGTCTAGTCGTTTAATGCTGGTCGAATAATATTGAAATGTGGCCGTTAATTTAAGTGACTCAATGTCAGTCAGTCAGTGGTCTTGAGTGCTGTTAGAGGTATGAGGGCAGTTATCACTTCCCGGTTGCGCACACCGTGGAAGGGTTCTTCTGAAGGTACCTGAAAAGAAATTAGATTAGAGATGGTCTTAGTGGCCTGAGAGCGTGACCGCAGTGCCCAAGGGACAACTGCTTGAGTTCGGTCACACAAAACCTTTTTATGAGTAATTTTTGTGTTAGCTCCGTACTTGTCGAGACTTTACCGCCGGAGACGGATATCCGTGGGATAAGGCCAGGTGTGCATTTTTAGGGTCGACCTTTTCTAACCCCACACCTCCTTGTAGGAAGGCAGCATCGCTGTCATGCTGATTGTCTGAAGGAAACACCTTACTGCTGTCACACCTCTGTACAGTTAGCAGTACGACTTCGCCTTCGGACCTTGGGTTTGTTGCTGTTAGTCTTAGCGCTCTTTAACCGACCTGTCTGACATGGTAGGACCTTGAGGAACGGTTGTTCGAGCCAGTATAGCTCGGTTGCTTCATCACGATAGGCAAGCCCGACCACCACGTCAAGGTAGCAACAACGGTCAGGACTCAATGTCACGTGCACTATGATGAGATGTAAGGTGAAGGTTGATAGTAGTCGACAGGAAACATTAGACTAAAGATTTATGCTATTTGGCACACAACAATAAGGTATATCTATAATCTCAGGGGAAATGTTACTATCTGATAGAATCAATACTAAGTCATCCAGTTTCACAGTCTTAAACAAGCTAACTAGAACGAGACCTAAGTTCAGAGTGTCCTACCGATTACCTACAATGGTAGTTTACCAGACTGGTCAGCTAGTCATTTTTGTAGCTTTTAATAGCATAAACATAAGCTGGATATTGTTGAATATATTCATATTTAGAATCTTCATTAATGAAGGATAATTGTTGTTATTAGCTTTCATGAAGTTCAAACTATGGGTCCTTACTAGTCAAATGATTTTGATTATTAATGAAATTATAAGACTATGAGATGGTGGAGTTTTGTTCTCTGAGCTGGATGGTTTGGTCGTGGAGCTTTCATCGTTCTTCTGAACGACATCATCAGCACAAACTTCAGATGATGTCGTTCAGAAGAACGATGAAAGCTCCACGACCAAACCATCCAGCTCAGAGAACAAAACTCCACCAAAATTATAAGACTATAGAATATAAATATTACTTCAGACTTTGCTAATACTTTCTCTAATCATTCAAGTCTGATTTATTTATGAACAAAATAACTGAAACCGTTCATAATGTTTTACTTTATTTGGTCAAATCTCTTTTAGAATCTGCATATTCTAAGCGGCGCATGAATCGAGTACCATTCCTAAATTCCACCGATAGTTCCAATTAAAATATACTAACAGAGAAAATATTATCTATCGAATTAATATACAGATTGAGTCATGAACGTTGTAGTGTCGGCTATTATGTTAAGCCCAAATATCTTATTTTAGCTTTCGGATAGGCCAATCTGTTCATTCTAGTTTAGTAGTATTCTGACCTTGTTAATTATTTGCTTATCAATCTTCACTGTTTTTATATGAGCACGTAGGTGTGTGACCTTCTTAACCCATTCATCACATGTCTGCAACTTATTTTTATGCGACTATAAATATTGACTAAATGGAGTTGGCTTACCGACCATCTCCACTGTGCGTCGTTTCCCTTTGTTCTCTTCCATTCGCTTCATATTACAAAATATAACGTATTCAAAAGTCCATTCTCGTTATTTGACTTATTTAATTCCGTTATTCACTCAACCTGGATTAAGTTTATAAACATATACGAGAATAGTCAGGATATATATTTCGACAGCAAACATTCATACGATCTAATTGGAGTCAGATCTCGGACCACTAAAGTTATGAGCCCGTCGACAACATCGTCCAATCTAATTGATTTCTAAATGACGGACCCCACAAAGTACACAAAATTATGTAGTGAAATTATTTCAACCTATAACATCAGTTATTTTTGTCTTGTTTCATAATTTATCATAATGATTAGTTGTTTAATAGAAGTTTGCAAACAATGTGAAGAGATTGTTCGAAATATACTGTTAGAATGGGGGGCTTGTGGAGCTTGTAGTGACTTTAATAATTGAATTCATGAGTCGATATAAGCTAGATCACCACTGATAACTTGAAAACAGTGGATGGCCGTTTTATCCTGGTATAGGACTCCTCAGCAATGCTCATCTACGATCTCATATGCGAGATAATATATTGTTTGCTTTCAGGTTTTCATTAACAATCTAATTTACATTGACTTATGAATTCAACTATCGAAATATATTGCCCAAATAATATCATCAGATGGTCTTGATAATCTTCATCTTCTTATATTACACTATCTAAATTAAAGAGAATGGCTAATTACTTTAAACATGCGAATAACAATTTATTTGGTAAACATGGTATTTAGTTTTATAAAGAATTACTACCTAACTTTTATATAATATAATACAATCTTCTATCCAATTCTTGTTCATTCTTCTCATATCGGTCTCCATTTCTCGAGGCAATGTGTTCTTTGATCTTCCTCACATCTATCACGGCGCACATTAAATCGTGTATTGGGCGAGTTGCCTGCCATCGTGTATACTTGTATATCAATAAGGGTCAAAGGCTCCGTCTTAATAATCCGGCCACAGCCTAGTCCGGTCTAGATGACTTGATTAAGATGTTGCGGTGGGTTGTGCTCGGGTCGTGGCTTAATAACAGAGAAGACAAATCCATTTTGTAATAAGAATGTAAAATGTATGTTTATGAAAGTCTATTTAATCATAAATACACTTTGGAAAAACAAACTATATCTTGGATAAAAAGGAAATAAGATGATATTTAGTGTTCTTTACTTGAATTCATTATGCTTTTTTAGGTGCTATTTATATCTGGTAAGCCTCTTAGTTTCTTTCGGATTACACTATGCTATTTTGAGAGCTTGTGTATATGCTTATGTCTTCATATATTAAATATGAGATAAATATTTTATGTATAGTTAATAAACATTCAACTATCTTCCAAATGAATAATCTTATTTTGTCAACTAAGCTCTATTCATTTTATTCCGATCAATGTTTACTCATTATGTAATCACTTGTTTCTAGCCATCCGAACTGTTGTCACAATCGATGTTGTAGAACGTACTTTCGCATAAGATATATTTACAATATTCAGTCTATTCAATTTATTTACATCCTTGCTATACTATACGAATATGTCTTAAATATAACTTCCGACCAAACCTCTCATGTAAGTCATTTAAACCCATTATGTAATTATGACTCTTGAATATAACAGATTGTAAGCAGATGACGAGAACTAAACGAAATAAAATGAACTCATACTATTCTGCGAGGTACGTTGGTCTTGTTCTGTTTAAAATGATTAAGAGAACGATGTGTATGAAATAAACATTCAGTTGTTTATCAAATGGAATTATATACTAGAAAACTAAATAATTGGATATTCATTGAATTTGATTTAGTTTTCCTTATAAATAGTATATCATGTTCATAAACATTGAAGTGGTCTTTTGTCATAATTGTTAAATAGATGTAGCAGAAGGTGTTTTTATGGAGATACAATTAATTTCAATAGTTGAGATAATGAGTCAATTGAAGCTAGACCACCATGGAAAACAAAGAAGCACTGGACGGCCGTTCCGTCCTAATGTGGAGCTCATCAGCAGTGCCCATCCACAACCTCGCATCGGAAGATTCGAACCCATAATTTATCAGTCTCGTGCGTGAGCGCATAACCACTAGACCACTGAGCCAACCGTCATTTAACGGTGTTAATGTCTAACTCCAACTAATCAACGAAATCGTGTGATACATTCACCATTGTCATCAGTGAGTGATATAAACTGTGTAAGGAATAGTATAGTGTAATATTTGAATAAGATAAATTTATGAAAGCATATAAGGTTTATACACACTGAGATTCTGGGTCAACATAACATAATTCAAATGATAATTGAAAGATGATCACAAGCACACGCGCTTAGTTTAGATTTGCCTTAAATTTCTCAGGAAACAGATGTTACTGTTTAAAAATTATGCTTAATTTTCTGAAAGGAACAGTATATATTGATGGGTGAGTTGTGCACTAATATTCGATTTAATTAGCCAGTAAAAGCTACCTACTCATTCTTGATGTTTTCATTCTAGTAGATGGTTTAGGACACGCATTTGGGAAGTACGTATATAAGTATCGGATTGAGATGGCCATTGGAAATTATGGTGAGACTATAAATTATGGACGACATTTGAGTGACACTAAAGTAACCTTGAGAGTGTTCATTTAATAACTAGCACCAAATGAGGGTTATAAATCAGTGTGAGGAATTACATTTATGATTTACAGTTGATGATTAAGGTTGTGAATTAGATCAAGGATTTTCATCACGAACTGACATCAACTCTAACGTCGAAATTCTATTGAGCAAAATGGATGTGTGAATTTCGCGTAAAAATCCCAGAGACCTGTTATCTCATACCTGATTGGTTCGTCCACAAATTACAGTCTCGCCGAAATAATTCGTTTGTTAAATTATTCTACTAATAATAAAGATGATAATTAAAATTGATCACAGTTAAAGAAACAATCATACATAATTCATTCGACATTAATTCTTCTGTCACCTAATCGTACAAGCCTTTGTTTCTGACATTTGGAGGAATTTGAGGGTGATGGATTGTGACAGATAATGACGTATTCAATAAATCATTGTAAACAATTGATTCATTCTGTCTATTTGGTTCATTTGAACTGTAAGATGTAATCAGAATTTATTATTAAACATTACTTTTCCTTTCATTCATCTTTACCATAAACAATGTTACAATCTAACCATTCAGTTTAAAGTGGGCGATACTATAGTGAACGAAAACACAGGCGAGGACAACCGGATGTGTTCGAACACGCAATTAAACAAGTTCATATTAAAATCTAAGAACCATACAGTAAATAATTCATTTACAAAAGCACAATTAACTGTACCAAACTTGATTGTTCTTTCGTTTCCACAGCAATCATTCTCTGTTGTCATTCTCTTTTCTTTGATTTACTTAATCCTCTCCCAACACATATTTCAATTTCGATTGATGATACATACTACTTACATATGTCGACATCATTAGCAACCACCACAATATTTTATTCAAACACATAAACATTGTTACAAGGAGGTATCAAATAGATAGACGCCACATAAATCATTTGATTTATGTGAGGGTTGGAATACTGCCCGATTGCCCAAACCGAAGCAGGTGGTTTACTTAGGGGTCACACCTCAAGCTATTGACCCATAGGTCTAATCCTCAAGGTAGTGGACTGACGTAAGGAGATGCATCCCCATGGTAGCCAGTGAACAACAGTAGGTTCATATATCACTTGTCTGCTCATAATCCTGGAGCCTATATAAACTATTGGTTTGGAATAATAGTTTTTCAATTCCCTAGATGGATCCTCCTTTACCCACTACAAGATGATCACTGTCTAAAATAGTTACACTAATTTGAGACAGAATTTTTGAGATTAAGCTATATTTTTCTTGATCATCTTGTCATCTTATTCTCTTCTCTATAAACACAATGTAAATTAAATTAAGGTATGAAAGTTAAACTATTCGGAATAGATTCACTTAACCATGTTATCGAAAAAAGGAATCATTCAAGAATGAAGAACTTAAAAAGAGAACGAGGCGTAAACTTCTCTTTTTATCATTTAAACAGGTCTTCTAAACAATGTGTATAATTGACAAATAATGAATTCGCTGTTCAATATTCTACAGATGTTTCGGAAAGTATTCAAAATTAGTTGATAGTGTAGTGACTGTGATTCGTTGATAACCGTCGGTAATGTGGATGAGATTAGAATGTGTAAAATGAATTGAGGATTATTTATTTCATTGATTGGGTGATTAGAAATGAGTTAATATTCTCTATTTATTAAACATTACTAACTTGTTATTATTGTAAATATTAAATGAACTATTCGGAGAGATATCTAAGTTGAGAACTCTTGCATACAATTTGACTATATGATCAACACAATCAAAAATCTACTATTGTTCAAACTAATTCACAATTGCAAACACCAGTCCCTTTAATATCATGTATGTTGTGTTTGAGGCAAGAGTAAAGAAGTAAAGCTGAAAGGAAGTGGAAAAGTGGAAGGTCAACGAACACATTACGGCAGAAACAAAACAGATATGAAAAGGATGAATAGCAACTGGAAAGTATTGTCCAGGATAAGATTGGATGGAGAGTGTTTGTGGGTGGCCTATATATAAACATAATCAGACTTATTTACTTGATATGATATAGTTAACCTTAATTGTAAATGATCATTCAGTATTGTAGAATATTGAAATAATACACTTTTTAAATGTGATATACATATATTACTGATGACAAAATAAGTCGCTTTATTCATCATTACTATAAATGATATTCCAGTAAACAAATCATAGAAACAATGGTGACCATATTCTATTTAACATATATATATGGGTATACTGTGTTATAATAAGAACAGATGAAATAGTTATTACATAATCAATCATTATCAGTCACGAAATGTCTTTATTATTTCAGCTGTTTAGACTAGTTTTTTCCATTTACCCTAAAAGATACATGAATTCATATATCGTCATTTTAAAGGATACACACGTAATTGTCATTGTATCTATTCAAGATGTTTTAGTTTGAACAATAGTAGATTTTTGATTGTGTTGATCATATAGTCAAATTGTATGCAAGAGTTCTCAACTTAGATATCTCTCCGAATAGTTCATTTAATATTTACAATAATAACAAGTTAGTAATGTTTAATAAATAGAGAATATTAACTCATTTCTAATCACCCAATCAATGAAATAAATAATCCTCAATTCATTTTACACATTCTAATCTCATCCACATTACCGACGGTTATCAACGAATCACAGTCACTACACTATCAACTAATTTTGAATACTTTCCGAAACATCTGTAGAATATTGAACAGCGAATTCATTATTTGTCAATTATACACATTGTTTAGAAGACCTGTTTAAATGATAAAAAGAGAAGTTTACGCCTCGTTCTCTTTTTAAGTTCTTCATTCTTGAATGATTCCTTTTTTCGATAACATGGTTAAGTGAATCTATTCCGAATAGTTTAACTTTCATACCTTAATTTAATTTACATTGTGTTTATAGAGAAGAGAATAAGATGACAAGATGATCAAGAAAAAATATAGTTTAATCTCAAAAATTCTGTCTCAAATTAGTGTAACTATTTTAGACAGTGATCATCTTGTAGTGGGTAAAGGAGGATCCATCTAGGGAATTGAAAAACTATTATTCCAAACCAATAGTTTATATAGGCTCCAGGATTATGAGCAGACAAGTGATATATGAACCTACTGTTGTTCACTGGCTACCATGGGGATGCATCTCCTTACGTCAGTCCACTACCTTGAGGATTAGACCTATGGGTCAATAGCTTGAGGTGTGACCCCTAAGTAAACCACCTGCTTCGGTTTGGGCAATCGGGCAGTATTCCAACCCTCACATAAATCAAATGATTTATGTGGCGTCTATCTATTTGATACCTCCTTGTAACAATGTTTATGTGTTTGAATAAAATATTGTGGTGGTTGCTAATGATGTCGACATATGTAAGTAGTATGTATCATCAATCGAAATTGAAATATGTGTTGGGAGAGGATTAAGTAAATCAAAGAAAAGAGAATGACAACAGAGAATGATTGCTGTGGAAACGAAAGAACAATCAAGTTTGGTACAGTTAATTGTGCTTTTGTAAATGAATTATTTACTGTATGGTTCTTAGATTTTAATATGAACTTGTTTAATTGCGTGTTCGAACACATCCGGTTGTCCTCGCCTGTGTTTTCGTTCACTATAGTATCGCCCACTTTAAACTGAATGGTTAGATTGTAACATTGTTTATGGTAAAGATGAATGAAAGGAAAAGTAATGTTTAATAATAAATTCTGATTACATCTTACAGTTCAAATGAACCAAATAGACAGAATGAATCAATTGTTTACAATGATTTATTGAATACGTCATTATCTGTCACAATCCATCACCCTCAAATTCCTCCAAATATCAGAAACAAAGGCTTGTACGATTAGGTGACAGAAGAATTAATGTCGAATGAATTATGTATGATTGTTTCTTTAACTGTGATCAATTTTAATTATCATCTTTATTATTAGTAGAATAATTTAACAAACGAATTATTTCGGCGAGACTGTAATTTGTGGACGAACCAATCAGGTATGAGATAACAGGTCTCTGGGATTTTTACGCGAAATTCACACATCCATTTTGCTCAATAGAATTTCGACGTTAGAGTTGATGTCAGTTCGTGATGAAAATCCTTGATCTAATTCACAACCTTAATCATCAACTGTAAATCATAAATGTAATTCCTCACACTGATTTATAACCCTCATTTGGTGCTAGTTATTAAATGAACACTCTCAAGGTTACTTTAGTGTCACTCAAATGTCGTCCATAATTTATAGTCTCACCATAATTTCCAATGGCCATCTCAATCCGATACTTATATACGTACTTCCCAAATGCGTGTCCTAAACCATCTACTAGAATGAAAACATCAAGAATGAGTAGGTAGCTTTTACTGGCTAATTAAATCGAATATTAGTGCACAACTCACCCATCAATATATACTGTTCCTTTCAGAAAATTAAGCATAATTTTTAAACAGTAACATCTGTTTCCTGAGAAATTTAAGGCAAATCTAAACTAAGCGCGTGTGCTTGTGATCATCTTTCAATTATCATTTGAATTATGTTATGTTGACCCAGAATCTCAGTGTGTATAAACCTTATATGCTTTCATAAATTTATCTTATTCAAATATTACACTATACTATTCCTTACACAGTTTATATCACTCACTGATGACAATGGTGAATGTATCACACGATTTCGTTGATTAGTTGGAGTTAGACATTAACACCGTTAAATGACGGTTGGCTCAGTGGTCTAGTGGTTATGCGCTCACGCACGAGACTGATAAATTATGGGTTCGAATCTTCCGATGCGAGGTTGTGGATGGGCACTGCTGATGAGCTCCACATTAGGACGGAACGGCCGTCCAGTGCTTCTTTGTTTTCCATGGTGGTCTAGCTTCAATTGACTCATTATCTCAACTATTGAAATTACTATAGTATTCAGAGAACCCCCCTTATCATGTATCATTTGGTACATAGTGTATTGTTCCATTAAGCATTTAGTCTGAATTTTAGTCACAGTATTTCGATAATGTAAGTGAAAGATGATGGAGTAAATTGATTTATTCGCGCCGCACATTTTGAACAATCTGGTCGCTCATGTACTTTTTTGACACTTGCATATACGGCTCACTGTGTACAAACGTAATTCCTCCTAACCGTGAATCATCACAGGTAATCTTTAGCTCAGTCTTAGTTACTGAAGTTATACTGTAGTGGATGGAGACTTAGTAATAATCAATTTATTGATAAATGCAATACTACAGAGTATGTTCATAAGATTTCGAAACCGTATAATAAATACTTCATTTGCACATGCTCCATCAATTGTCTATTACAAACTTCATAGTTCACCTGTTGTTGTTGTCATTACAATTACGATCTATTCATATTTCTGTTCTCTTTATTTCAATCTTTTCAATCTTCTTTTGGCATAGTTCCCACATTCGATTATTGCTACATATTACTTATATCTGTCAACATCAGTAGCATACACCATAATATCATTGTGTTTTGACTTTTAATCTGTTATTGATTTTGATTTGTGGATTATTGGGTTCTGTCATTTTTGTATGGCATTATGGATACCTTGTCCCATTCACTGTTTTTTTTCTTGTGGATAAGTGACGTCGCTATAGTTGTTCCTATTTCATTGTAAAACAATTGTCCTACATGTGTAACATTTTTCATGTTGATCTCGCTTTTATATCGACCAAACTACTTGTTTTAAGATTAAACACCTAAGTACAAAGACGTTCATATCAACTTTCTTTATTTTAATGATTCTGCTTACACAAACAGTTAACTTGACTTTTGAAGTTACTTCCTACATAACTGTAAATGGTCGAAAGACTTCCCAGGGTTAATCGTTTTTCAATGATGTTCTTTATTTACGTTTTAGCTTCCTGATGGTATTCTAGAATGTGGGGGATTCACCTTTGATATGTGAATCTGTCAGTGTTACGTAACAATACAAATATTCGTTATAATTAATACTATGAATTTTAATGCGGTAAAGCAATATTACTACGAATAATTCTCTCTTTACCATTGAAGTAATCTGCCAATTTAAGTTTAACAACGATTTTCCAATTCATCATACATAAGGTGCTTGAATTTCAATTTCAATGTCTTTTGTTATGCCAGTGGTTAGATCAAAAGAAAAAAGAAATTAGCCATGAACTGTAATATTTCTGTTCTAGTTTTTCCTGTGATTAGTATCATTACAAATTGTAACCCTTTCAAAATGATAGGTGAGCAAATATAGATTAGGAATTCATAATTATTTAAAGCAAACATCACTTAAACAGTTATGTTAATTTCAATATTTGAACAGTTGGAAGAAATGGGTGAACCAAACATTTGAGCAGGCAAGTGCATTATGACAAAGTTAATCCGTGTTGGGTATAGACAGGTATCTACCTCACTCAGTACAATGGAAGATGGTCGCGCAATTTCGTGGATTGGTTGATATTAGACATTAACACCGTTGGATGCCGGCTCAGTAGTCTAGAGGTTAGGCTTTCGTGTGCGAGACCGAAGGTCGTGGATTCGAATCCCGCAAGTGGGATCGTGGATGTTCACTGGTTAAGAGTCCCATAATAGGACGAAACGGCTGTCCAGTGCTTCCAGGTTTTTAATGGTGATCTAACATCAATCAGTTCATGATCTTAATCATAAATAGAATGGCTTAGTTACTATATAATTTAAATCTATGACTAATCTCCAACTCTTAACCACCGTACGGTTATCATATACGATTGATTTAGATTTTTTTTTCTAGAATCATGATAATCTTCATCCCAATGTCATTTGGTCATGTTCAAAAAGCATTTTATTTCCTGTAACAATTTAGTATTATGAATTTTTATCGCATGATCCATGTTCAGTTTATAGACTATAACAACTGACATTGTTATACATCTAAATTATTTATCCTGTCGTTTGGATAGATTTTAACAATTCAGCTAGCATAGAACTAGTAAATCATTCTTATCATTATTATAATTCTATTGTTTACAATAGGAAACTATGGTTTGTATCCCATATCCTGTTTTTGTATCCCTATAATACTACACAAACGTGTGCACTTGTTTGGATGTCTGTACTTTTATTATTATATTCAATGAGTATTTCTTTATTGTATAACCGATATCTATTTCGAGCAATATCAAAGCTTGTTATAAGTAAGTTACCTTCTCTTGTTCATTTCTCATCTGACTGCCTGTGTTAAGTGAATAACTGAAATAAATTCATCCGGTTTCATTGATATTTTTGATTTTTTTTTATTACCGGCCTTTGTTCAAATAGGGTCAACTTAAGTAAAACATATGAAATCAAACAGAGAATTTATATTCATGGTTAATTCAATGTTCATTCGTTATAGCTGTATACCACGAGGGCATTTAAGTTAACCTGAGGAACACTAGAATTACAACATTTTTCGGATATAAAAATAGGCCACAGAGAGTACTGGTAAAATGAAAATAGGTAATTTTTTTCACTATGATTATTAAAGTTTACCAGTATGGAGATACAAAACAACAGATTTCTAATGTTAAATAATAAGTCACTTCACAGAAGTTTGTATGACTGTCAACATGACTTATTTACATATTTCGTTAGGAACTTAGTAATTACTCATTAAAGCGATTTTATTGACATCCTGCTCGCGGGATTCGAACCCAGAGCCTTTCGGCCTCGCGCACGAACGCTTAACCTACTGGACCACTGAGCTGGGATCGTGGATGTGCACTGTTGAGGAGGCCCATAATAGGACGAAACGGCCGTCCAGTGCTTCCAGGTTTTTAATGGTTATCTGACATCAATCGGTTCATGATCTCATTCAAAAACTTGATAATCTCCACAACCCCGATACTAGCAAAGGTTTTAGTTGAAAAAAAAGATTAATTATTTCTTATCGACATTATCGTTATTGCCGCCGATATACATACGCGTTTCATTATGAGGTGACAGTTATAGATAGACAATAGGAAACTCTAGACCTAAGATTCTTGCTAACTGGGACTTGTCGGCAGGGTTTGTTTGTATAGTTAAAACACCTTCAATCATACTTCAGACTGTATACATTTAAATTATTTAAATGTTTTATTAAACTCATTCAAAAGACAGTGTAATTTGTGTCAGTAACTATTTGTTTATATCTTTATCCTATTATTCCCATGCTTCTATAAATATGCATACTTGATCATGTATTAAAGCCTGTACATACTAGTTTAAATGTTGGTTACTTAAATAGCTCGATAACCCATTCATTTGCTTATATATATATCCTTATTAAATCATATTCATTTGTTGATTTACATTCACATTTCTGCTCGTATTCCCTTCATATGCCTGTGACTTTGTGATCTACTCTTTATATCCTTAAGCTATGGTCTTTTGAAATTTATACACAGTAGAGAGTTACGTATTGAGGTTATCAGGACAAATTATTTCGCAGATATTTCCACTTCATGATTTTGAAAGGAATGAGGCTCCTCAACGGATTAGCTATTACTTTTACTTGGAATACATTGTAATAAGCCTGGAAATAACACGGAGATGTTGAAATGTAAATTCAAACAACATTGAAGTAGCTTTGTTTCTAGGTCAACTAAATAACAAAAGGTTCCTTTCACTGAAACTCTGTAGATTGCTTACTATTGTTGTTTTCCCTTTATGTTAAAACCCAATATTCTTTATAAAAGATGAATAGTCATTATCTGTAACACTTAGTTAACATACGTAGGTATTAAGTTTATTTTCTTAGTTTGTGTATATAGACGAAGAATCAAATCTACAGTATTCATTAGATAAAGCACCGGTCTACATTTAATTGGTATTTTGGTGGACAAAAACATGAATGGAGACAATCAAATGTATTCGAATGCAAACTTACAGAACATGTTACTAAAATCTGAGAACAATATAGTGAATACTTCATTTGCAAAATATCAGTCAATTGTCTAAAACGCGACTGTTCCTTTCGCAAATATCAGTCCATCGTCTTAGATTTCATTGTTCCTGTATTTCCATTACCATTCTTTTCTTCTCGATCTTCTACCGAAATACATTCTATTCCTGACCATCATTATATACTACTTATGTGGATATAATCAGCTCACACCACAGTAGTAGTTGTTTTGCATCTACGATCCAGATTACATTGTAATATACTACTAACCCATTTATATGACTATTTATGGTAAATTATTTCGACATTATGGTGTTTAATCTATAAACAACAAATTGCTTAATTGAAGACGAATATCTGTTCTATTCTGTTGATATCTATTATAAACCTTGTTTAGCTTCGTTAATGTTTATGTGCACAATTAACTGTTACCCAGTTCCCATAGTACAAAAATTAAAATCTAATGAATTCATTAGTTTAATAATGAAATTAATGTTATTACATAACTTTCTTATGTTCCTATTCAGCAAGAACTTAGAACTAGTTTATTTATCTAAGGGTTAGAGTAAATCAAACAATAATTAAGCACAATGTGTTATAAGAAGTATAAAGTTGGATTAGATTAGTGTAGAATGATAACAAGTGGATAACATAATGAAAAACCGGTGGGACTATAATTTATGGACGACCTTTGAGTGACACTAAAGTGACCTCGAGAGTGTTCGCCTAATAACTAGCACCAAATGAGGGTTATAAACTAGTGTGAGGAATTATCATCATCATTTACAGTTGATGGTTAGAGTAAGAATTAGATCTAGAGTTTTCATCACGAACTGGTATCAACTATATTGTGAAAACTCTATTTAGCCAAATGGATGATTGAATTTAGCGCCAAAATCCATGACCTGTTATCGCGAATCTGATTGGTTCGTCCATAAATTATAGTCTCACCAATAAATATAATAAAATTTCATAGTTTGTTCAAGCCTAATCATAAAAATTTAATATAAAAGTACCCAAGAACGTAGTTATGTAATAGCAATAAACTATTAGTTTACTGCTTGAGTAAATTTTCATAGTTAAAAGATTTTTATTTAACGATCTTAGGAATCCTTAGTTCGAAACCATCAATTAATAGAAAAGAATTCAATACATTAGTGATTGTTTCTGGTTTACAGAGTAATAATAACAAAATTGTTCATGATGGTCTAGCTTTAATCGATTCATGAATTCGACTAATAAATTATATTTTTGATTGAAATCATAAATCAATTCATGTTAGATCACCATTGAAAACTTGGAAGCATTGGACAGATATTTTCATCCTGAGTAGTGCGTATCCACGATCCCGCCCTACAGGCTTCAAACCCAAAACTTATCGGTCTTGCACATGAAGGCTTAACCACTAAACCACTGAATTAGCATTCAACAGTGTTAATATATCCAACCTCATCATATAAACGTAATAATACAATTGTACAAAATGAATAGGAAACAACAAAACACTAACACACACTTACATAAACCCTTTAAAATAATAGAAAAATATTTCATTCTATTATATGTCACTGATAAAATCTAACAGTTCATTCAATGGATATTGACAATGCATTAAAATAACACTTATTTATTTGTTTATATTTAATTCTTAAATATAAATCATTTACCGCCAATAGAATGGTGTTAATGATTCGTTTGCTTATCATGATCATTATAATGAAGTGAATTGTCACTTTATTACGTAAATAAATTATATCAGTAGTTTGTTATTGTGTTAATGAATGATAAAAACATATAACTATTGTATATTAATGAATTACAGTTTAGTAATAATGAGAAAAATAAGGAACAGTTACATTATTTGTAGTCGTATCAATTGTATATATATATTAATATATGTACTGGTGAAGTAGTGAAACTTCATCAGTTGAGATGGCTGGGACACGTGTTACGTATGCCCAACCACCGACTGCCTCGACGTGCGACTCTCAGTGGTATAGGAGTAGATTGGAAGAATGCTAGGGGCGGCCAGATCAAAACATGGCACAAGTCCATGAAGTCACTGACAAGTGGACTGACCCATGTTGTTAGATGTAGACTACCAGGTTGGGGACCGAGAAATGATAGCAGCCGATGGTTAAAGACCCTGAATGACATGGCTCAGAATCGTTCGCAATGACGCAAATGCATCCACTCTTTATATTCTCCTAAATTCTAATTTTCTGAATCCTCCTTGTCTCTTATTTTCTCTTTCCAAATTTATTTCACTGTATTATACTCCTTGAATAACATCTTAAAACCCTAATGTTTCCGATTACTGCTTATGTGGCGCGTGCTACTTATATCGATGTAAGTAGTATATCATCTGTGTTCTTCACTACACTTATACTCTTACTACCTCTACCACTACGGGATTTAAATCAACAGCTGCATCTCTGTGCTAATGTGGTATGACAACTCGAACTGATGTACGTATATATATATATATATATATATATATATATATATATATATATATACTTGATTGTAATTAATGATATATTCTTTGTAAATGAGGATATTTTCATCAGTATAATGTAGAATGTAAATAGAGAAACTTATTTGCTGTTTTATTTCATCAAACAAAATATCACAGAGAGACTATAATTTAGGAACGAACCAATCAGGTATAAGATAATAGGTCTTGGTTTTTGACGCGAAATTCAATCATGCATTTTGATTAAATAGAGTCTTGACATTATAGCTAATATCAGTTTGTAATGAAAATCCTACAATGTGCTGTAATATTGTTGATATGGAAACAGAAAGAGGTTTTCCCAATAATTCACATATTATAGAATAGAATGAAATCTTTTACTTATGAACATCATTAAAAGAGATAAGATGACAAGTGGTTGTTGCTTTAGATGGTAAACTTGAACATCAACACAAAAATCCTGCTAATTCTACATTAATAAAAGAAAATAGGGGAATTACTGTTCAGTATATGATATGTTATTGTTTACTTATTTCTTCGTCGAGATTATAATTTATGAACGAACTAATCAGATATAAGATAACAGGTCGCGGATTTTGGCCTCGAAATTTACACATCCATTTGGTTAAATAGAGTTTGACACTACAGCTGATGTCACTTCATGATGAAAATCCTAAATCTAATCCCTAACCTTGACCATCAACTCTAAACGATAATGATAATTCTTCACGCTAGTTTATAACCCTCATTTGGTGCTAGTTATTAAGTGGACATTCTCGAGGTCACTTGAGTGTCACTCAAAGGTCTTCATTAATATCACTAATAAAAAGGCAGTTTTCAATATATAAAAGACAGTTGGTTACAAGTGAGTCTTTTTTTGAAAAGTTAGATGAATATTGATGAGTCTTCTAATTGAACGCTAGATTTGATTCCTAAGCTCTTCTAGTAACCGTCAGACTAAATCTACACAGCGACGTCAACAAGTGAGAAAAGATCCGAGATATAGAAGAAAAGCTTTACTCCAAAGGTTCGTTCATATACAGAAAATCTAGGGTTTTTATAGTATTTTAGATATCCTTTGGCTTTCCAGAAAATTCTTGAATGCTACTAAACATAGTAGCAGTATAAGTAATAATCCAATCAGAGACTCGACATGTGACATTTCAATTTCTAGATGTTTCTGGTAAAACTTTTAGTGGACGCTGATTGAATAAGATGCTTCTCAACGTTTTCAGTGCCTTTCTTGACTTTTTTCAAAGAGTTTTCTGGATCTCTCCAACCAATATCAATAGAGTGAAATTCAAATAAGAGGGATAATGATAAAAAATAAATAGTTTTGGCACAGAATCATAGTCACTAACTCCAAACTTAAATATCATCTGTAAACCACTTTTATATCATCGAAGATTTTGATCAGGAATTTTAGATTCAAAGGGTTTGTATAGTAGAACAACGCCTGAAAATGTAGCTTTCAAGATTTGTGCAACACATTTCTTGTTTAAGGAATTTTTGAATAGTCTTTTGAAATAAGTTCTTAATTTCCGAATTAATCAAAGGTAAACTGTAGTTTTGATCAGCTTAATATGGATCTATCAGTTTAACCGCTTTTGTAGACACATTATCACATCTGGCTAAGTTGTAGGGGCTGGTACTATATCAAGTCCACATGGGTTATTCTAGCCTCTGGACAGTCAATCTACTCATTCTTCTTGAGTTACATTTTTACAGTGACACTTATTTGCTTATTAATTCTAACTGTTATCTATATGATCGTATGTGTGCTAATTACTTACCTTACTCATTATGTATCTGTAACATATTTTTGATTGATTATAAATATCAAATCACACTTGGCTAAATTGAATTGGCTCACTCACCTTCTCTATCGCGCGTCATTTTGTTTTGCTTTGCTTTCCGATTAACAATTTCACGAAATAAACGTATTCAAACATACCTTCTCGTATTTAACTTATTTAATTAAGTTATTCATTAATGCGAGTTAAGTTGATAATTATATGCGAGGATTGGAGACATGTATATCTCAATAATAAGCAGCAAAAGATCTACCTGGAGTCAGATCTCGAGCCACTAAAAAGTATTACTACTAAAATCATCATTGAGTATTATCTATGATATCAAAAGTTCTGAATCAAGGAGTTTGGATTAAGAATTTCAGCAGTTTGAAAATACAGCATTGATCTCTGTATCCATAACATTTGTTGTTAGCCGAACCATTTACTATGGTTTACGATTATTTCCAAAATCCAAAGTTCTCCATTTAACTTATTCACTTATTGAAGTAAAGCATTGAGAAAATAAAGGGAATTTCCACAGCTACGTAATGTATTAACAAAATACATTTGGGAAAATTCAATCAAACCTATACTTATTGAGTCATTTATACACGATAGATAAACTAAAAAAAGTGATCTGATTGACTTCTACCGGAAGTTTTTGTTGATAACGTCGTTCAGAAGAACGATGAAAGCTCTACGATCAAACCATCCAGCTCAGAGAATAAAACTCCGTCAAAATCATCCACCTGAGCTAAAAATCTTCTCCAACATCTCAACATCTGGTTGAAAACAATATTGTTTTCTTATATATGTTGTACTAATTCTGTTTATTTTTCAATGATTCTATATTACTTTCCATCGAGTAGTTCATTCACAACTAATTGTATATTATCAGGAAATAGATTTATTGTATTGTATGAGTAACGGCATTATGTCAAGTATTTTGTATAGAGGAACAAGGAAATGTTAAAATCAATAATTTCAACTTGAAAACGAAATTTGTTTACTGAACTTACTTACTTATGCCTGCTACTCCCAATTGAGCATAGGCCACCGACCAGTATTCTCCAGCCAACTCTGTCCTGGGTCTACCTTCCTAGTTCTATCCAATCGTTCTTCATTCTTCTCATGTCTATTTCTATTTCTCGACGTAATGTGTTCATTGGTCTCGGTCTTCTTCTATGGCCTTGAGGATTCCAAGTGAGGGCTTGCCTTGTGACACAGTTGGGTGCTTTCCTCAATATGTGTCCTATCCACTTCCAGCACTTCCTCTTGATTTCTTCCTCCACTGAAATCTGATTTGTTCTTTCCCATAAAAGGTTGTTGCTGATAGTGTTTGGCTAATGGATCCGAAATATTTTATATAGACATCTGTCAATAAACACTTGTATCTTCTAGATGATGGCCTTCGCAGTTGTCCAGGTTTCCGCTTCATACAGTAAACTGTGTTGACATTTGTATTAAAAATTCTGACTTTGCTGTTGGTTGACATTTGTTTTGAGTTCCAAGAGTTCTTCAGTTGTACATATGCTGCTCTTCTTTTGCCGATCCGCGCCTTCACATTTGCATCAGATCCACCGTGTTCATCAATGATGCTGCTCAGATATGTTAAGGTTTACTGAAACTAATTAATTATTTTATTAATCAGTATATCCAATTTATTTATTTTGTAATAGATAATGTTTATTTTCTCCCAATGGAATCTATCATTCATTGAATACATTACATGCAAACATTTCTTAGTATAAAGAGACAATCCATATAGGATCCACATATGCCAATAAGAGACTGATCAATTTCAGTCCTAAACATCAATCGGAAGATTGAAGTAAACAGTACCAACTGAAATTAAACTTTACCCCATTACACAAGCAAAAGGTAATCAGGACTCAATAACTAAGAAGATAACACGGCGATATTTAGATTGAACAGTACTGAGTCCCGGATTGAACATCAACTGCGGGATGCAGGTACATTCAACTGATGAGTCCCAAATAGGACGAAACGCACGTCATGAATTCTATTGCCAACCATTATTCATCTTTAATATCTGATGGGTTTTGTGGATATTATAGTAATTTCGATGGTTAATATCATGAATAGTTGAACCTAAACAACCAAGGAAAACCTGGAAGCACTGGACGGCCGTTTCGTCCTATTGTGGGACTCCTCAGCATTTTGCATCCACGACCTTGCCCCCTGCGAGATTCGAACCCAGAACAAATGTTGATAATTATGTTACAATGACAATTCATATTATTTATTCAGTTATTTTCATTGGATTTGAATTGTTTTATTATTTCTCTCGGTTTAATGAACTCTTTTTAGATAAAAATACTCTGATTAGTTTTTGAAACATAATTTTTAGATTTCATTTGATGTTACATTTTTGTTTTATCTCTCCCTCCCCCTACAAATGATGTTTATTGTTTGCATTCAAAAGGATGAAATTTTGCAGTGAAACCATTTTCTTTTTGATAAACTTTACATATGATCTGTATAGTTCCCATCATTGAATGTCATATCTTTGTTTCAGTTGACTGTAAGTAACCTAGGATATGAATGTTTTTGAATTGATTCAGTTTTAGATGTTTTGCGTAGAAGTAAGTTGTTTTAATGGATAAACAATCCATTCTTCTGACTGATGTTATTGACTTTTGTTGTCATATTATCTTGATGTTTAATATTAATAATTTGAAATGATAATCAGATATTAGATGACAACATAATATTGTGGTGTATGCTACTTATGTCGACAGATATAAGTAGTATGTAATATCAATCAGAAGTGGAATATCTGACAGCAAGAGAACAGAAATGTAAATAGTTCGTAATTGTAATAATAACAGACACTTAAGATGTTTCAAATGGCTAAATATTTTATCAGTATAGGGGTTGTGGAGATCATTAAGTTTTGGGTTGAGGTCATGAACCGATTGATGTTAGACCACCGTTGGAAACCTGAAAGCACTGAACGGCCGTTTCGTCCTATTGTGGGACTCCTCATCAGTGCGCATCCACGATCTTGCTCTCGTGATTTGAACCCAGGGCCTTCAGTCTCTCACGCAAATGCTTAACCTACCGAACCACTGAGCCGGCATCCAATGGTGTTATTATTTAACATCAACTAAATATTTTAGTCAGTTACATGTAGAGTCATATTATTAAAGGATTGAATTCGGAGATGTAAACAATTTCATTTTAAATTTAGTGCAACTGACAGGAGATATGAAATTCCCTAATCCATTTCTTTATTGATTTACATGTGGCGATTTATGAGAAGTCACGAGTTGGGACAAAACACATATCTAGTCTACTCTGACAATCAATCAATCAATCATAAACTGAATTCTTCATTATTCATTAAAATAACTAGTTTACTATTTCTATGGTTGTTTCTTGGAGAAATCAACACCAACTTATTTAAGATTTTTTTCAGAAACCAAGTGTCAATAACAAATTTGGTTTTGTTACATACGTCAGACAAAACTTAATTAATGAAATGGAAGTTTATTCTTGTAAACTATTGTTGTCTAGATTTGCCTATTAAGTACCAAAAATAAAAACTATCATGTCTTATATTGAATAAAAGTAGATTTATTTTTATTTTATTTTATTTTAACACATAGATATTGGTACAAGGAGGTACCAAATACATATGCGCCACACAAATCTCATTTGATATATGTGAGGGCTGTGATACTGCCCGGGTGCCCAAACCGAACCAGGTGGTTTTCTTAGGTAGCCACACCCGGAGCCTTTGACCTGAAGGTCTGATCCACAAGGCAATGGAGCAACGTAAGGAGATGCAGTCTCATGGTAGCCGGTGACCAACGATTGGTTCATACACCATTTGTTCCTTCAGGATACTGGAGCCCATATGCACCATTTGTCTGGAATTATGGTTTTCGAACTTCCCTAAGTGGAGTTTCCATGTCCACCAACCTGGTTAAGGCACCAGACATTTGCTTTTCGTCCTCTCAATTTCGTAAACAACACCCCCGCCACGAGACGGTGATGAGTAAGACTTCCCTGGCAGAGGCTATATACGCGTGACCATGTGAGAACATTTCGAGAGGGAGAGCGGACTCTCCCCACTCTCGGCCGTACCAGAGCATTTGGGGGCGAATAAAAGTAGAACAAATGTAGAGCTCATCGAGTGAACTGTCGATTTCAGATGTCTAATAGTAGATAGTTCACCAACTTAGCGTTCTAAGCAGTTGTTCAATTATTAGAAACTTGTTTGAAAGGAGTTTAATTTTAATTTATACTTTGGATTATTAAGTTAAGTATATATAATAAAGTATCATGAAATATATAAATCACGATTTGAAATTGATCTGAATCAGTATCTATGTAAGTAACACTGTGCGTTTCGGACTTTATGTCATTAAACCTGATTTTCAAAGAGTAGATGCTTCCATATTCAAACAACCTCATAAAATATGGACATATTGTCTAATATGAGTTATGCTAACTTTGTTAAATTTGTAACGATATCATTCTCTAAGTATAATTTAAATTCATCCTATGTGACAAAGTTCTAATTCGTATTAAGATAATCCATACAGGATGTCAATATGCTAAAAGCGACTGACAAATTACAATCCCTAACATCAGTTAGAAGATTCAGAAAGTAAATACAGTTTGTCTGAATTAACGAATTAGTACTTATAAAAATACTTGAAGCATTCTGGTTAACGGATAGGAAGGCTCAGACATTAATATCGTTGGATGTCGTCTTAGTGATCTGAATACTAAGTATGAGAGATCAGAGTCCCTGGGTTCGATTCTCGCTCAGATTCGTGGGTGAGCACTGCTAAGGAATCCCATACAAGGATATGGGGCTCATTTAATGATCCCAAGTTTATTCATTAAAATTATAAGTTTTATTTACTCGCTACTCACTAGACATGTTGTTCATATCAAGTGTTACTTATTTCATTGAAGCAACTGATTTGAGCATCATCATATATTATTACACTTCACTTATTATTATCATTAGAAAATGAGTTATTAGTTAGTTGAAAAACAATAACATTTTTTCATTACAATGATAATGAAAATTGTTTGTTTCGTCCAATCTACCAACAAATGTACTATTATTACTATTGTTTGATAGGTAAATCAGTAATTTGTAATCTGTAAAAATGATCCATCATTGTCATTGTTCAATGAATACGTTTAAAATGGGAGACAATTACTGATTAGTAGATATTGCCACATACATATTTCATACATTGATGTTTAAAGATATTATCACCAAATATTATTTTGCTAATATTATATGTGTATAAGTTCAATTTGTGTTGTTTTACTTGTATCTTCCCATTGTTATTTAAGACTGCTATTGGTCAGTTTCACGTTGGTATATGTGCCTCATATGCGGATTGCCTCAATATAGTCTTAAGTCACAAGCTTTTTCAGCATAGATGGATAGTGGCTAGCAGTGAAACCCAGCCAACATGAAACTAATCAATTGTAGTCCTAAATAACAATGGGAAGATACAAGCAAAACAATGTCAAGTGAATTTAAACTTCACCCCATTGCACAAGCAGGTGGCTGTCAGGACACAGTAGCTAAGTGGATAACGCGATGACGTTCGAAGCGAACGGTACTGGGTTCGAGTTCTAGAGTGAACATCAGCTCTGAGATGCAGGTACATCCAGCTGATGAGTCCTAAATAGAACGCGTGTCAAACTGGATTTCATTGGGAACCACTATCCATCTTTGCTTATTATATATATATATATATATATATATATATATATATATATATATATATATATATATTGTCGCAATGCATTTCGAACCATTCGCTCACACACACTTGTCAAGAACATTTATATATAAATATAGAAGGTGACATAGACAAATAGAAGTTAGGAAGAAACAAAGATAATAAATAATATAATGTGAAATGAGTGTGTAACTCATCACTCTGGATAATAAACCAATATTATCAGTGCGGGTTCAAGGCGCGAACAAATTGTTTCTGATTAGATAAGAGAGGTTTAAATTTTCGTATAGCCAATGCTTCAATCAACCTTAGTATACACCCTTGAACACTTTTGTGCAACACCGAAAGAACCGTGTTAAAATCAATCTTATGACATGTTTCAACTGAATTTAGCAACAGTGGGCGATGGATATTTGTCGTCTACTCTTATTGGATTAATCGATTTTATTTGCTTTTGCAACCACTTTGATACACGTTCAGAAACCCTAATTCACAAACCATGATTTCTCCCCCCGTCTTTGCGTATGACCACACATATGTAAATTGATAAGCACGGTGATATGCAACACACATGTTTACATGCCATTTATGTTTCCGATAGAGCATCGACTTTGTTTTACAATAAAATGAACTTCTCAGAATGGTACGTTCTAACCAAAGTATTAGAGTTTGAAGCCTATTTTCAGAACGCTGTAGTGACCTACTTTTATCAAGAGAACTCGGTTGGTGTAATGGAAACAATTATTATTATAACTAATTGTAACACGGATTGTTTTACCGTACTTGTTTGTTTAACTGTACCAAAACACATACATTCCTCTGTTGATTGTGACCTTGCACGATTTTGGTATTCTTTCGATACCACGAGATCGCCAACAAAGACATCTCGACTACAGCCATCAGCTGCCTTCTGGTATTTGGCTTACGGTGGATCATATCGGTTGACTGGCACGTAGTCTTCCTGTAGTTGTGATCATAGTCAGCCACGACTCGACGCCACAGTGGTAACGTCTTTGACTGTGAAGCTGGGTGACACTGGATCGAATCCGTAAGGGGGCACCAGTTCCCTCAAGATTACAGGTAAACCTTGCTGACGCGTGCCAAGTAGCACGAAACCCAGGTCCAGGGTCTTCTGTCGACTACCTCCAACCACCATATAATCTCAGCATATAGTGCCCGCAATGTCGAGTCACCTAGACTGGTGGCCAAATCGGAACATGGTCGATAGCATACGGTCTGCACAAAATAAGGACTTGACACACATGACATTGATCACCACCCAGTGATCAACCAATTGTGGGTTCAACACTTTATTTGGTAGCAAGGTTTTAATTTGCACTTGGTGAAATTATCCACTGGATAAAATAAATATAATTCTGATCTTTTTCTCAATGATGTACTGGGACTACTGTTTAAAAAACATTGAACTATGAAAAAGGAGTTTGAAGTTACTCTAAATATGTCCGAATCGGATAGTTTTAATTCACAAAAATTTTGTCTTGAAGATAAATCAAAGGACGGTAATTTGGAATATTTTCACACCTGATTTTAAGCAGAGCTGGAGGAACATGAGACTTATAGACTGGCTACAAAGAGCATCATCTTGAACCATACCCTGATCCGACAGTGGCGCTTGAGTAATCGCATTCAGCTAGTAATGGCCATTAAAACTGACGAGATCGTTAGCTCTATGGAATGTTTGCCTCATCATTTAAAACAGTCACTTGTAAATAAAACTTAATCAACTCACTATAATGTTTCGAATTATTTGAATTATAGTACGAAATAAGAGTCCCAGAAAGAATGCAATTGAATCAAGAAGTACTAGATAAGCACAAACGAATGTACTGTATTTAGAATTCGAAATCAAGCATTCAACAAGTACAAAGAAATCATCAGTTCATTCAAACACCACATTCACGCAGTTTGAAATATCTTCACCTCCGGAAGTTTCTACTTATACTTAAAGTAACCCACATCATACAAAGCAAATAGAATTGTAATTATTCCTATCCATGGTTCTGATTGATTCGTTGCGAATTACCTTGCCTCTGAACAATTCCGTAATTGGTGTCACTGTTCTCCCATTAAATTTTTCTTTTGCTAGAAAATTCACAATTTAGTGTGGCGTCGAGTCGTGGCTGACTATGATCACAACTACAGGAAGACTACGTGCCAGTCAACCGATATGATCCACCGTAAGCCAAATACCAGAAGGCAGCTGATGGCTGTAGTCGAGATGTCTTTGTTGGCGATCTCGTGGTATCGAAAGAATACCAAAATCGTGCAAGGTCACAATCAACAGAGGAATGTATGTGTTTTGGTACAGTTAAACAAACAAGTACGGTAAAACAATCCGTGTTACAATTAGTTATAATAATAATTGTTTCCATTACACCAACCGAGTTCTCTTGGTAAAGTAGGTCACTACAAGAGCCATCCGCTAGAATGGGTTCACGCATTTGATACGTAGCAGTTTCGTTCGTGGGACTAATCAGCAAACGTGCTATTGTATGACGATATGGTTGGCATAACAAGAAGCGATCATTAATCCTCGAGTTGTCACCGAAGGTCTTTTAAATAGAACGGTACCACAAGAAACGTGCTGTATCTGTTGCTCGAGTTAGCGTACC
Organism: Schistosoma haematobium; assembly: GCF_000699445.3. Taxonomy (NCBI): domain Eukaryota; kingdom Metazoa; phylum Platyhelminthes; class Trematoda; order Strigeidida; family Schistosomatidae; genus Schistosoma; species Schistosoma haematobium. The sequence continues at coordinate 43,242,603 of NC_067198.1, read as the reverse complement.
ACACCAGATTGGTTTGTCTCCAGGATCTGAAGATTGCATTCGTAGTGGTTCGGATAAGAAAACGGTGCAGACGTAGGACAAAACCACGTTGAACGAAGAAACCAGAAGCGACCATAACAATGAAATGCGAGACCAAATGTATGCCAGACATATTCGGAACCAGAACATCGACTGAGTTCGTTGGCAAGAACATAGTTGGTCAGGCCAGCTTTCGCCAAAATTGGCTGAAGTCGACAGTACCAAACTGACGATGGTCGGAGGCGTTGGCTCAAGATGCAAAAAAAATCGGAGAAAAAGAGAAAAGTTGTAGCATGCATGAAGTATAGGGTTAGAGTCCGATGCCGTATTTCTTGTTGATTGGGCGGTTGGTTGCGAAGGCGTATGGGTAGGCGTACTCAGCGACCGGAACGTGAGACTCTAGTCTCGTTCGTACTTTGTGAGCCTGCAATCTCATCCGAAGTCAAGGGCAGCGTGGTTTGCTGATCTGAAGTCTCGTCCGTAGATGGTGCAGATGACACGTGCTATAGACTGAGACGTGAGAATGAGGTCTTTGATGTATCCGATGTACATGTAGGGATCCCTCTAGTAGGTTTGATGGGTCTAGCATTATTATTATTATTATTCACAAACATCTTATGGGTACATAAGTGTTGTGAAGAAACCATTTTGGGTTTCTTCAAAAAATGCAATAATACACGATTTTCAATAATGTCAGCATTCTACTTACCATTTAAAAAAAAATTTTGAGCAATAATCAGGTAGGGCGCTGTCATCGACGTGTGCTGGTTCGAGACGATCAATGCTGAAGATTTCGACACGATCGTGTAGATCAACCTTGAAGGTCATTTCGTGACGAGAAATCACATGGCAAGGTCTTTCGTAAGGCTGTTGCAGAGGCTTGCTTACCGAATCTACTCGCATGAAAACAAGTTAACAAGTAGATAACTCTCGAGGGTGAGCGACCTGTCGATGTTGTATTCGAGTTGACAACAGGGGCAGTGTTCGCACGAATTCGAACAGTCGTTGGAAGCAGTCTGATTTACTAAAATCGTCACCGCTACGTGGTGTGAAAAATTATCCAGGAAGACGCAACGTCGAGCCATATACAAGTTCAGCGATGGAACATTGAATATCTGCCCCTAAGCTCGTTCTGATACCTAAGAGGACGAGCAGTAAGGTTTCGTACCAATTGTTGTTTTCGTGTGCTCGAAGAGCACTTTTAAGTTGGCAATGAAACCGTTCAACTTAATTATTTGATGCTGGGTGGCAGGCGGTAGTGCGTATGCGTTCCGTACCAAGCAGCCGGGTCAGTGAGGTGAGTAGCTAATTGGGGAACTTTCTCGAATAAAGCGTGGAATATATCGTCACGCGAATGAAAGGCACCTAGGATTCGATACGCGTTCATCGGGGTCTATTATATAATTACCATTCTTATCGTTATCCGTCATCTCAAGTTGTTGCCAGAATTTTATATATTGAAAAATACCAATATCAAAATGTGCAACAGACGTGGATAGATCCACCGTAGTAGTCTTCCTTGGGAGACTTTCCAGAGGTTGAGACGTTTTCCCAGATTTGGCTCACCAGTTGTAGCATGGCGTCGAGTCGCGGTTGACTATGATCACCACTACGGGAAGACTATGTGCCAGTTAACCGCTAAGATCCCCCGTAGGCCAAATATCAGAAGCCACCATAACAGACAATTGCGTTTTCCGTGCCTCTAGGTAACCCTCGTGCTGTTGATAGAAGAAACCAGAGAAGTAGTGAATAGGTGTTTATTTAAATCTTCGTGCAGTCACAATGGAGCGTGGGATTATTTGTTCAGACAAACAAAGCCTCTCAACATTCAATATAAGGTAACAGAAAATATAACGCCTATACAAAATAAGGAAGTGAATGAATACTTGAACTATACTGTTTTGACATATGCTTAGTTGTTTGAGGTGAACTCTTAACCAACCAACCTAAGCTGTTACACGTTCTCTGAATAAAAGTAGGTCACTACACTATCATCATCGGTTTCGTTATAGGCCGACAATGCAATGATATGGAGAGTGATGAAAAGCAAAGATGTTAGTTTAGAGCTTGAAAATGACATGTATACAGTATTCGTGCATCGTAAACTTGAGTTCCGCATACAAGCAGCTAGCCCTCACCTAATAAAAGACGGTGAGCTGTCGGGAAGGGTTTGTAGCGTGGTGTCGAGTCGAGATTGACTATGAACGCCGCCACAAGGAAAGGCGTACCAAACAAATCAGAAGGCATAGGTTGAACGTAACCAGATTTATTTCGTTGGCGATCTCGTGGTATCGAACGAATACCAAGATCGTGCCAAGAAATGGCACAAGCGAAAGCAGGAGAATGGAGTACGTGCAAACAAAGCCAAAAACCGCGGAACAATGATGGAAGGTAGTGAAAGTACAAAAATGGCTGTAATTAGCACAGTTAAACAAAAACACATTAAAATAAGCACTTGTACAGTTGGTTATAATAATAATTGTTATCATTAAACCAGTCGTGTTCTCGTGATAAAAGTGAGTTACTACAGATTCAGGGAACTGCAACTAAGCCGATTCCCGGAAAATCAAAGCTCCCGTGTGATAACAGACTGGATAAACTCCACGTAGTTTTATTACCATATATTCAGTGTTTGACAACGCTTTTACCAGCAACACCTAATATAATTTGTACCCACCGAAAGGAATCAAAAAACAGAGTCGAGGAGATCGGGAGAGTGTATTTGGCGATTACCAATATATCGGGATTCTCTGATCTAATCTGGCTAGCGATTGAGCACAGCGTTACCACACGTGATCTGGTGCGGATGCATGACCGAGCGCCTTCAGCTAGAGGAGTCTATTAAAACATATGGTCAGCATCCAATGTCGAAAACTTACAGAGCTATTTATTTTGGGGATTTATTTACCGCTACAGATCACTCCCCCCCTAGTGGTGAGTGATGACCATGAGACGTGGACAGCCAGAAGTTTAAACCCAGCGAGTTTGTCGTTGGTAAACACTCTTCTGATAGCTTGCTAGGATTAGCAGCGTCTGGTCGTCTTTCCTTACTATATGGGACCGAGGTACAACATAGTAAAAAAAGAAAATGTATAATGAAAATTTCAGCTCCTCATAAACGTCATCGTTCTTTTCCAGCCGTCCTGGAAAAGAAAAAAGGAAATGTAAGTGCATGTCGAAATACACTCGTATGTGTGTAAAAACACAATGTCGGCGAAAAGAAATGGAAAATAAACTCAAGCACACGTAATAGACTTTTTAAAAAATTTCCCATGTTTTTTGTTCGTTTTTTGTTAAATATAAATAAAAGTATATAAGCATATTAAAATTGTTTTTAAATATTATATATCGTTAAAAGAGAGATCGAGATAATATAAAATGTCGAGTAGTGCTTACGTGCAGTAGTCGTTTAAATGTTCTGTAAATCTTACTCTTCTTCCAGAACGCGTCGTTTTAAGTTTATTTTCAGATACATTCGGAGTATCATCGCTAGTGTTGGTTGTCGGTTGAGGAATTATGAGTGTAGGAGTCGTGTTTTGCGATTGTACCGAAGGAAAATCGACGTGGATAGGATTTCCTTCTAAATACGCTGCTTTTAAGTGATCGACGCTGATGCTATCGTTTGTTCCGTTCTTATCGACTATATAGTACTTAGATTCACGTTGAAGAACTTTGAAAGGCCCTCCGTACGCTGATTCGAATGGTCGTCGATGCGAGTCTCGACGAACGAAAACGTGTGTACTATATCGTAAGTCAGGTTGAACGAAAACATCGGTTGATTGTGGTCGAGTGGAAGCAGGTTTAACTGATCGCATTGCGTTTGTAAGCCTGTTCGTGTAGGAGGTTAGATCCATGCTCATTGAAGAGGATGAAGGATCCACCAATTCTGCTGGAAGTCGAAGTGTCGTTCCATAAACGAGTTGAGCCACAGTGTATCCAATGTCAGCTTTCACTTGTGGTGGTTCCCAAACAAAAGGAGCTTATACAAAATAGATTGATACACTAGGTTAATAATGATATACCAAAAAAATTAATAGTAAAGAAACCTAGTTGTCTGTCCGTTAGTAAAACCAAAGGTAACAAAATACCGTTAGCAATACAAAAGGTATATTAAACAAACAGACGCTAACGGTTACTATAGAATGAATGTTGCTTGTGAACTGCCTCGTGAGAACAACGACCACAAACTGAGTTCACTTGATTGACAGGTGTTCCTCTGAAAGTGACTGCACCAATGACGTAATGAGGAAGACGGAGTCCAATAGTATTATACAATAGTAATCCGCGCCAAAAGTCCAACTTTGAGTCGGAAGGCTTATAATGATGTTATAATACTATTATAGTCTTCAATCAAAACGGTGGCCAATAAAATAGAAGAACAAACGGCGTAGACAGTGTTCTTTATTTTAAACAACGCGGTAGTAGTATCGTATATCATTCATCGTCTTTTTAACAAGTGATACAGCAAAACAACAGATGTTGAATAAAAATGTGGTTACAAATAAAGTGTGACAAATTAGAGAAAAAACGTGGTTTTTATTTTTGTTGTTACAAAAATCACTGAATATATGTCACCATACACTTCATTGCGGATACCTAGTAAGACGAGTGGAAGAGCGTCGGTCCGCTGTGAAACGTTTGCAGCTGATAGTGAAGCTTTTAGTTGTCGGTGAAAGCGTTCTACCAACCCGTTTGCTTGTGGATGGTAGGCGGTCGTTCGGAAGCGAGTGATTCCTAAAAGTGTGGTCAGACGACGGAAAAGTTCAGATTCAAACTGACGTCCGCGATCTGTAGTGATGGTTGAAGGGTAGCCGAAGTTTGCTACCCATCGTTCGACGAAGGTGCGGGCCACTGTTTCAGCAGTGATGTCCTTGATAGGTACTGCTTCTGGCCATCGAGTGAAACGGTCTACGCAGGTTAAAAGATAAGAGTATCCATTTGAATCTGGTAAAGGTCCTACCAAATCCAGATGAACATGGTCGAAACGAGCATCAGGAGTTTTAAACGAGCCAAAGGGGCATTTATTGTGTCTGATAACCTTAGATTTTTGGCAGCTTACACAGGAGCGTGCCCACTCCCTCACGTCTTTATTCATGCCAGGCCAGCGAAACCATTCTGCGATAAGCTTGATGGTTGCATGAACACCTGGATGAGAAAGTTTGTGCAACTTGTTGAAGACGTTGCGTCGATAACGTTTCAGCACGATTGGGCGATCCCTACCTGTAGATCTGTCACACAGTAAGGTTTCCTTACCTGTTCCCATCTGTTTGATGCGTAGTTTAAGAGTTGTGGACGATAACTCGTGCTGAAGATCAGTGTCTTCTTTTTGAAGCTCGGCGAGTTTAAGAAGGTCGATTCCTTGGAAACTGATCATGGAAGTTATGCGAGACGAGGCGTCTGCAACTACATTGTTTGCTCCAGAAATATGTTGAATATCTGAAGTAAACTGCGAAATGTAGTCCAGTTGTCGAGACTCACGAGGAGAGTACTTGTCTGAAGGAGAGCCTAACGAGAAAGTGAGCGGTTTATGGTCGGTGAAAAGAGTGAATTCACGGCCTTCGATACAGTGTTGGAAATGCAGTACAGCACAATACATAACTAGGAGTTCCCTACCGAATGTGCTGTACCTTGATTCGGTGTCTAGCAACCTTCTAGAGAAAAATGCCAAGGGTTGCCAAGAGTTGTTAACCCATTGTTGTAAGACGCCTCCTACTGCCGAGTCCGATGCGTCTACTGCTATACTAATGGGTGCTTCGGTGTCCTGATGTGCAAGTATTATTGCTTTGGCGATCAGTTCCTTAACTGTGGAGAATGCTTTTCGTGCGGTGTCGTCCAAATTAATGGATTTCGCATTTCCACGAAGTTGGTCGGTTTGCGGTTTCATAAGTAAAGCGCATTTAGGTATGAATCGTCTATAGAAAATTACAAGGCCGTTAAACGTTCGTAAATGCTTGACGGTGGTCGGTTCTGGGTAATCCAGAATGGCCGCCACTTTGGTCCTAGGGGGTTGAATGCCTTGAGCATCTATAGTGTGTCCTAGGAAGTGTAATGGGTCGGTTCCGATTTGGCATTTCCGAACGTTTACAGTAATGCCATGTTTATGTAGTCGGTCGAAAACAAGATCCAGATGCTTGAGATGTGTCTTCCTGTCCGGACTTGCGAGTAGGCAGTCGTCAACATACGCATGTACGAAGTTGTGACCTCGAAAAACGTCGTCTATGAATCTTTGGAATGTTTGAGCAGCGTTCCTTAGACCGAAAGGCATTCGCAAAAATTCATAGAGTCCGAAGGGAGTTATGATAGCTGTTTTCGGTATGTCGTCAGTAGCCATAGGGATTTGGTTATATGCTTTAACCGAGTCGATTTTCGAAAAGACAGTTGTACTTTTCAAGGTAGCTGTCAAATCGTGAATGGGAGGCAACAGGTAACTATCAGGAATGGTTTTTGCATTCAATCGCCGATAGTCACCAGTTGGACGCCAATCGTTGATGTCTTTTTTAGGGACCATGTGCAACGGAGATGCATATGGGCTACTTGACGGTCGTATGATTCCTAAGTCTATCATATGGTCGAACTTGTTTTTCGCCAACCTCAGCTTTTCAGGAGCTAGTCGGCGTGCTTTAGAAAATACAGGTGGTCCTGTAGTCGTGATGTGATGTGTAACGTTGCTGGTTACACACGGTAGTTTCGGTTGAGTTTGTTGTATCCCAGGGTACTTACCGAGTAGTGGTTGATAGAGTGGGTCTATCATATGCTTAACTGTGACTGGGGATACTCTGCAACCAGTAAAAGAAGTTACGCAAACGGATAAATTAGTGTTTCCGTCTACTAGCCTCCGTTTGCGAGTGTCGATGATCAGATTGTGGTGTTGTAGAAGGTCCATACCAATGATTGGCATAGAAACATCTGCAACGACGAAAATCCAGTGGATGGGTTTGCGTAAACCCACGTTAAGGTAAACGTACCTTTTGCCATATGTAGCGATCGGTGTTCCGTTTGCCGCCTGTAAGTTTAGAGTCGATTCGTGAAGTCGGTCGTTAGGATTCGCTGGGAGAACGCTAACTTCTGCGCCAGTGTCGACGAGGTAGCGAACTCTCGTTGTCACATCTGTGACGTATAACAGACGGCTATGTTCGCCGGCTACGGTTGCCGCTAACGCGTGCCGGCTTGGAAGTTTCCCGAGTTGTTTTTCGAGTCAGTCGGTTTCGTGTTGGGAAAATTGCAGGGTTTTCTGCAATTTCTGGAAGACTTTCCATTCTGGTTATGATACCAACACCAGTTGGGATTATCCGTCTCTCGTGGTCTAGAGACAGATTGCTTACGTGAAATGCTTCTACGTGGGGTGTGCGAGCGATTACGGTCGTTACGAAGATTAAGATAACGCGTGAGTGTATGACATAACTCGGTTATGTCATTCTGAGTCGTGTGAGGCTTTTCTTTGAGTGAAAATACCTCGGTAGTAGAAGATTTCGTAATTCCTAAGATACGATCAGCAGATGCAGCCAGTTCGTCTAAGGCTTTGTTCTGAAACGAGAGCAGAACCGCTTGCACCTGTTAGGGAAGTTTAGACAAGTAAAGTTATTTTAATAGACCTTCGTCGAAAGTTCTTGGGCCTATAACCTCTCTCATCCTTTGCAACATGTCCGTCGCAGAACCGTGCTGCAGGTCTATGTTATTAAAGAGTTGATCTAACCTTTGTCGATCGGTTAGTGTTACGGGAGAACTGAAGACATTTGGCGGATTAAAACCTTTTATTGTACATTAATAATTTACTGTGTTTTTTGGATGTAATTGTTTTACTTAACTTTGAACTTGTTTGTTTATATCATTATTTCGGACATTTTGGTTTGTCTTTGGTTTGGTATTTTGGTGCTCTCTTTGCCTTTGGTTTGGTATTTGGGAGTTTTGCTCCGGGAACCTACAAAATTGAAGGTTTGTTTTGTATTTGGTATAATTATTGTTGTTAGAACGACATTTGGTCGATTATTTGTGAATTACGAATAAATTTGGTATCTAAATTGGAACTTGGTTCTGTTGTTAATTTGGGTTCGTAATTTGCAAGTGGATCGATAGTCCGTACTTCAATAACTGGAACGAGCAAAACTCATACTTGGACGTAACAGTTAGGTCTCCTCGTTTAAGAATCGAACGTTTTAAGGTTTCATAAGGTTCAGAAACATCATTAGTAAACATACTAGGTGTTACGTACCTGTTGAATTCCCGTGGTAGTGCCTTGACTACTGAGAGGAATTGTGTGTCGTTCACGCCGTGCTCGTGGAAGTCGGCTTCTGCGTAACAGAACCAGGCTTCGATATTGTCGGGCCAGAAGGGCATGAGTTGGAACGAGGGTGGGGACATGGTCTTAATCTTAAATACTTTAGGAGTCTGTTCGGTCATAGGGGAATATTAAGTACTAGAGACACGGGGAAAAATATCAAAATGTATAAAAATTAAAAAAATAAGGCAATAATATATAAAAATCCCAAAAAGGAACAGACTCACAGTTGCAATTAGGTGTACCAGATCACGTCGGTCTCACCAATGAAGATGACACAGGTATTCAGTGTTTGACAACGCTTTTACCAGCAACACCTAATATAATTTGTACCCACCGAAAGGAATCAAAAAACAGAGTCGAGGAGATCGGGAGAGTGTATTTGGCGATTACCAATATATCGGGATTCTCTGATCTAATCTGGCTAGCGATTGAGCACAGCGTTACCACACGTGATCTGGTGCGGATGCATGACCGAGCGCCTTCAGCTAGAGGAGTCTATTAAAACATATGGTCAGCATCCAATGTCGAAAACTTACAGAGCTATTTATTTTGGGGATTTTTTTACCGCTACAACAGTATTTTAATTACTTAGTGATACATTTGCACCTGGTATGCCCTCATATTTTCTGACTTCCAAAACAGATAATTAAATGTGGTTAACATCAATAAAGATTTAAATAAATTTTGAACAATGGTGCACTGATGGTTGTGAGGTCATCATGTAGACATTGAAACCATTTGAATTGGAAGTTGCACCGGACTTTCACGTGTTGCGTTACTTAGTTGTTAGGTGGCAGCCGAATATGAGTGATGAGCTAGTACTGTTAGATGCTCAGTGTGCTTTCATTTTGGGACAACATCAACTGGCTCTTAAAACAATTCAAAAGTTGAAGGTAATATGGTGTATTATATTTTAATTTTATTATAGTCGGGTTCTTCAGACGTAGAATTGCAGGCTAATGTGCTTACTTATCAAGTATACATAGCTCAAAAAAAGTACGGAGTTGTGCTCGACGAAATTCCTGAGGACGCCAAAGAGCCAGAGCTGAAGCTTCTTAGGCTCTTGGCGACATACCTTTCGAAAGGTGTATCTGAGTATGTCTATATTCCATTAATAATGGCGGCAAACCTTCAATGTTTTTCCATATTTGAAGGGACGCTGTGGTAAAACAACTTGACAGAATACTGGAACAACATATGGATTTAAGCCAAAGTGCGATTGTCATTGCAGCAACTATATATCTTCATTTAAATGTAAGTTAGTACTAATTCCTTTGTCTCACTTTAGATGGTGGAATATGCTTTGAAAACCTTAAATAATGGGAGCGACACGTACTGGTGAGTTTCTCTTGTAAAACCATGTTCAGTGTGGAAAGTCGTAATTCAGGGTTTCAGAAACAAACATTTAGTTGGTAGTTCACATAATTGCTTTTGAAGTCGTTATAGTAATCTGTGACTTGAGTAGCTCCTGGTTTATAAGAGTCGGCAATTACATTTAGCGTAATAACCACTTAAAAAACACTTTTAAAAACAATTGACATCGTTTTGCAGCTACTGGAATTTACTCGGTCACACGACATAAATGCTCGCAGTTTGAAAGTGATAGTATGTCTTCGTATTTAAATTTGTAAGGATACAATTTTATGTTAGGCTAGTCCAGAGAAAAGAGGGGATTCGTTAAGCTTACAGTAGTATCTCTAATTCATTATACATCTATACGGGTTCGATTCTTGCATTGTATTACCTTGCTTCTCAGTAAAAAAATTGTCAGTTTCATTTCCCTTTCATGCTTGTTAGCCTTTGTGCTCATCGCTAATATTGTCACTGAGTGTGAAATGACATTACTTGAAAAAATCCTGGTATGAAAAGCAACTATAAACCGTTCACTCAGTCATTGGTAGGTTTCATGATGACAACTACGTAAGAAACCCGATTCGTTGCTACCTCAACATGGTCGTCGGTCTTGCTTAACATAATGAACCAGTCAAGCTACACTGGCTGAAGCTTTCGGTCCCCAAGGTCCCACCATGCCAGACAGGTCGGCCGAAGAGCGGTGAGACTAAAAGCAGCAAACTCAAGATCCGGGAGCAAAGTCGTACTGCTGACCATACAGAGGTGTGACGGCAGTAAGGTTTTTCGTCAGACAACCAGCGTAACAGCGATGCTACCTCCCCATAAGAAAGGGTGGGGTCAGAAAAGATCGATCCTGTAAGTGCACACGAAAGCAAAAGATATAGTGAAGGCAGCGGCTGTAGTTAACTTCAGACAGCTTTTTGGACTAATAAAAGAAACCGGAATTAAGAAGTCAACTGTAAGTGTAACAATTTAGGAAAAAGACGACACTTATCTACTCTCAGTCCAGACGTTTAGAACGATGAACGGAACACCAAGAAGCAGTTCAACTGGCCTTCAGCTACTCTACCACATATCCATCATTCATCAGATTTTAGAACACAGACATGCTTATCGGCGTCCGACAACAGTGGTCCTTCTTGACTTAAAAGCAGCATTCGACTCTGTAGACCGAGATGTTTTGTGGTAGTATCTATCATTGAAAGGTGTGCCTCAGAAGTACATAAAACTTGTGAAGACTCTTTAATCGAACACTACCAGTCGAGTGAGAGCTTATGGCGAACTGTCATGTGATTTTGTAACTTCAAGTGGTGTCTGGTGAGACCGTCCACTGTCTCCATTTTTGTTCAACTTCATACTTACTGCTGGAAATAAAGTTCTCGTCAACTGAATTTTCAGGAATTGATGTCTTTTCAGGAGTTTCACTGATTGACTTAGAATATGCAGATGACATAGTTCTGTTTGGTGAATACGTTGATATAATGCAGTGTTTTGGCAACGCTGAGCAACAATACCAGGATGCTTGGAGTGCACCTAATCAGCCCTAATGTGTTGGTGTCTGACGAAATCTGTACATGAATTCAAAAAGTTAGTTTGATGGCAAATCAGTTGATGAGGTTGTGATTCTACATCGACTGAGTTGGTGGGCCACCTATTACACATCCCCAACCATCGATTGTCAGGGCATGTAATGCTGAATAGTGTTGGAGACTGTTGGGAGAAAGGTAAGGGACGATAAAAGCGAAGTGTGGCATCAGTACATAAAGTCACTGACTTCTAGTCTGAGCCATATTGGTAGATACAGACTACTTAGTTGGGATCCGCGTGACCATCGTAGCCAAGGGTTGGAGACTGGGTGATATGGCTCAGAATCGGTGACAATGGCTTATGTGTATACACTCTTTGTCTTCCCTTAAGCCTTGAAATTAAAATTACTTTATACCTTTCTACTAACTAATTCTTTCTTCCCTGTATTATATCCTTATATGCAATCTTCTATATATTACTACCATTGAAATAACTGCTTCTATGAATTTGGTGTTCATCTTGTTGTGCTAATGAGGAATGGCAACTTGGACCGATGCATATGTTTACCTGGTCCTACACTGTATCTGACTGACTAAACATATAAGAAAATTCACGTTTGTAATCTTCCTGATTCTAAGGTAACCATTAGCCCCCTAAGCTAAAGATCTGGCTAAAATATGTGTAACTCTATAATTATGGACGCTTAATACTGTGACTAATGAGTCAGAAAACTACAACACAATTATCACGTAAATAAATTTTTATTCTTAGCTCTATCAATTTCTTTCACTTTGTAACGTTTACAATAGTTTAGTTGGCTTCTGTCGTTCGTTGGACTGTCAACATTATTATAAACATGTAATTACATCACTGTTTGTTATAATCTGTTTCTTACAGTGTGACACAGCTATTCTTATTGCTTAGTATTCTTGGACACCGAATTACTCGACAAGTCCCCAAATCAGAACACGGTTGAACAGGAAAGAGATTATATTCCAAATAACAAAGTTAGGTGGAAGCAAGAAGCACGATAGGGAAAACGTCAGTATATTTATAATTCTTACATCGGAAGATTCCAGAGTATTCTTCAACTATCGACTAGTGCTGATTGGATAAGAATTAGCCAATCAGCGTGCGCCAAAGCAATCGTGCATTGAGCATACTTTAATCCAGTCTATGTCCCGCTAACACTGTTATGGCTCACTAATCCGTTTATTTATCTCCCTATGGTCATGTAAACTCAAGACTAGTTTGTTTTGGTTTTTATTTCTAGTTAATCCTAGTTTGATAAGTTTACTACAGAATGTTAGCATTTTTGAGAAATTATAGGAAAGCCTAATATCTCAAGTTACTTTTCCTTTTAGCAACGCTTTAACAGTTCAGTGTCTACTTCACATGAATCGTTGTGATCTTGCTGGCAAGGCTGTTCGACGTATGCAAACTGCAGATGAAGATTCTTTAGCAGCACAACTTGCCGCAGCTTTATACTACGTGAAAAAAGTATGTTCCTAATAGTGTTGGTTAAAAAATATATGCATCCCACCATTGTACTTCGCTTTATAAATGATATTCATTTTGTCCAGGGCGGTGATCAGCTACAAGAATCCATTCACATATATGAAGAACTTAGAGAAAAACATGGACCTTCAACTTTACTGTTAAATGGTCAGGCTGCAGCTTTGATGGGTATGAATAATTGGGTTGAAGCCGAACCAGTCCTTCAAGAAGCTATTGATTTGGTTAGTTTATTACTTATTTATTTTTCGGTGTGCAAAAATCATCTCTGAAAGGAAGAACTAAATAAATGAAAACGTCTTCTATCTCCCCGTTTATTTGAGATGTACAAAAGTTTACAGGTTTTATCATAAGTTCTCAATACGACTATTTTAGGAAGAGATAGTTGTTTATAAATATTTATTCCCTTTAAATAATCTGATTGATATTTTAAAAATTTAAGATTTCATTCTGTAAGTAGTTTGACTCCGCATTGTTAACGTACAGGATTCTACTCATATGATAGTTATTATGATTACCCATAATGCAACCCGAATGCAATGAGGGATAAGTTTTATCACCAGTTAGGTGTTCTTATACAGAAAGTTTGTTCGACAGATTCTGTAGTACTAGCCAAAGACTTGAATGCGTAGGTCGGGCGTCTAGGCACAGAAGAGTCATTTAGATGGCCAATGTGAACTTGTTGGTCGCAGGTCAGATAACGGTAACCGTCTACAGCAACTTTGCGCAGACTACAACCTATTTCTGACTAGCACTTGCTATCGGTACAGTCATTACCTATGTGCTACCTGGAGTCCTCTGCATCTCAAATGTGGACTCAAATCGATCACACCGCGATCAGCTACCGCGGGTGTGGCTGTGTACAGGACTGTCGCTTCTTTTGGAGTGCTTATCTGGACTCTGATGATGTCCTTGTTGGCGCAAATCTTATCTTGCGTTTCAGCGGTCAGCAAATTCTTTGTCCTAAACGGGTCGGTTCCAGCTTCTGTTGCAACTAAATATCAAACCAAGCTATGTTCAAAGCTAGCCATCATCCCAACGAAAAGTATAGATAAGCATTGGTTGCAATTGCATGACGCTATGAAAATGGTGAGTAAAGACACTTGTGATTTCGCGAAACATCCTGCTTATAAGCATTGGGTTTCTTCAGGCTCCTTATAACTCATTGGAGCCCGGGTGACCGTGAATTTGACTATAAGTGAGGATTGTTACGCAAAAGAACTGTGCAATCCTTGTGTAAGGACTGAGAAGCTTGGTGGTCGGAGCGTTCAAACGAGTTGGAAAGATTAGCTGCTTGTGTTAATTGCCAGAAGCTCTTTCAACTCATCGGATTCACTGGCAGTAAGAAGTTTGGTGTGAGTGAAAAAGTTTGTGAAGCTGAAGGGATATCAATCAATAACATCTATCAACATGAGGGCAAAACTGCTCTTATTATTATTTTACTGTCATACACTAATTTCTGTTCTTCGTTTCTCTTCTTTTATTGTACTCACTTTCCACTCTTTATCTCCACAACCTCATTGTTATTATGTGGCCCATATAGTACTCCCATGTACCAATGGTAATGTGTTCAAATAAATTAATAAAAGTATAGTATACAGCTATATTGTGTAAGATTGTGCCTGTCTGTTATTGTGAAATGTATTTTGGGTATTGTGGTTTGGTTAGGTCCGGATAAGCATAATGATTGGTAACTTTTGGGATCCATTTATGGACTAATACTATGTGTATATTTTTATTTGTATCAGTGTTAAATAACTAAACTAGACACATTCATGTCCCTCTTATTATAAGCTTTATCTTGACCTATGAACTATTATTATACGATTTACCATTCTTGAATTATGTCCTGTTTATTAGTTCACTGCCTCCCACACTCACAGTCACATTTGGCTAAGTCTTTTACAAATGTTATTTTCTATTTTATGGTACGTTGTGGTCTGTTTGGTTTGTATATAAACTCAGTATGTTTGAAATATAATGATTCATATTGCAGAGGCTAAGATTGGCGTTCTAGACTTAACAGGCAAGGCTAGGCGGAAAGCAGGATCGATAAGGACTCTAGGCTGCTCGTACTTGTTTTATGCGTCATTGATCCGATCGATAAGTCACTGTTCTCTGATTGGCAGTATCGTTACGTTATACATTAGCAGGGCACTTAGGCCACAAATTATAACAGTGGTGCAAATTTTTATCTCTGTTAAGCACATTCTGTAATATTGTTAATACTAGTTATGATTTACGAAAAAGTGTATTATTAGCATAACACTATACAGATGTATTTTCCTATTTATATATTTGTATGTATATTTGTTACATTTTTCTAGGATGGTAATAATCCTGATACAATTGTAAATATGATTGTGGTTTATCATCATTTAGGCAAACCGGCTGAGGTAAGAATGTGTTTATTTTGAAAAAACAATCTTAAATTGTCCACTTTTCTTTTTAAAAAAAAGACTATCAACAGACTAATATCTCAACTACGGGATTGTTGTAAAGATCATCCATTCCTTGTAGATTATGCAGAGAAGGTAACAAAAACTATTCACTTTGAAAAAAACACAACTAATTCTTATGTTATTTTATAGGAGGATGAATTTACACGTTGTGCAAAACATTACGCTCCAAGTGTACCAGGATAATATTCTTTTATATTTTGTATCAGTTTCTATTGTTATAATAACTTCTATTTGTTTTGTTTCTTTTTACTTTTTTTGTCATTTGGTCTAATATAAAATGGTACTGATTATGATCTGATTTTTGTCTTATTGTTTATTTTATCTGGTCTTGACTAGTTTATTCGATATAACTATATGGTCATTGTTATTAGACTTGAGTATGCTGGCTAAAATAAATGTACTTTAGGGTTTTAAATTGTTTTGGAAAATCATAGTAGGGTTAAAATCTGTCGTGATAATGTTGTAAGAAAGCTTCAGAATAAGGTTTCGTTGTCAATAATACCACCTTTCATCAACCGAGTTTTATGCGTTATAGGCAATGTACTAACACGATATAAAGGAACATAGTTAAAATTCAGTTCATTTAGGTTCACTGCTTGTATTATATTTTATCAGAATATGAACGTTACGTAAAAGTTGACATTTTCTTGACTAATCTTATTCTCACTCTGATAACCTTTAGATCTCAGTACAGTAAAATCTTATCGAACGTTTTACGTACCAAAAAAAGCAGTAACATATAGATTGAAGTATGCTAATGACAAAATTGACAGTGATAACGCTTAAAACGTCTATGTTCTGTCGTTGCAAGTACAGTCACTTGCTGAAAGGGAGTGAAATAATCCAAAATTGGAATAGATCACTGTAGAGTTCCAAAGCGTGATATTAATATGTGATCTGTCCGATATATGGGTTCATTTTATTTGATTCCAAGAATTATTTTAAATTTTGAACAGTAATGAAATGGAAGGCTACAAATTATCAGTTTATACATAAATACATTTTCCATTAAATTCCATTTCAGATTACTGATTGATAAACTAATTCTTCTAGGTTGGTTTCCGAGATAATTTTTCTTAAGTTTTGTATATTATTATGATTTAGCAGTAATGAATATCATAGTAATAAGTTACTCCTCATGAAACTTAAAAGTGGTTTGAATTTTCAAGAAAAAATTATGGACCACATTGTAGTAGTCAACAGTGTCATTTCCATATACATGCAACAAAAAAATTAAGGACAGTGACAACTAATCTATATTGACAGAATAAACTATCATATATGAATGAAAGACTTCAAATAGCTCACTCTTATCTGGAGTTTGCTCTGATATTGTTGCCTAGAAAGATTTTATAAGCTTCAGAACTGAACCACATAGCCCAAAGAATGAAACTTCACCAAGAAGTGCCATTTTCATCCTTAACTAACTATGACATCTTGTTTGTAAACACATCTATTGTTCAAAAACTAGTTGTACAACAAAACTCGGCAAATCTGATTGGAATTCATACTCGAAATTTTCTATGGTCACGAATAAAGAATTTGTTCTGTTGAACTATAATTCGATACATTGGTTTCTAATTAGTGTACACATGACAGTTAAACCATATTTGAGTTTAGTGGGAAATTGGGTTTACTAAACAATTTCCCAATATTGTCTGATCTAGATCAATGTAGTGGACACAAAATTATCACAGTTCTCACTGTACACCTCTTTTCATAGAGTATAATTTTCTTTCTATAAAATTAGAAGTAATAATTTGATCATCTAGTGATATTACTCTTTCTATAAAAAAAATGACAAATAGTTAACAGCAAATAAATAAAGGAGATCATACGTACACAAATTCAGAAATAAGGGGAACATAGGATCATCTATCATCAATATATCGTAAAAATTCCTGATGTTTGAAGTTTCAAAAATTAATCAAAGTAAAGATTGTAGAAACATTTTTATAAAGTTATCATTTCAATCAAAAGAACTTCAAGTAATTCATTCGTTAGTGATTTGTAATTGTGCAATGTAGTTAGTATACAAACAATGTTGTAATCCAATGTTATCTTGTTCTTGTTGTCAAAGTAGGTGGTGTATTTTTTTCGAATCATCTTTTTGTCTCGTTGAGAAAAAAAATTCTAATAAGTGTAGTAGAAGTTGACAATGTAAACAATTAGAATGATCTTAATATTCTCCTTGTACACGAAAGACTGACGACAATGGTGCAGATTGATCTGTTCAATAGAAGAAATAAATATAATTTAAACAAATATAAATAAGAAATCGAGTAGTGTTATTGCGTTCTATTTACTATTTGATTTAGTATTCTTCATTCTATAACTCTTATTCTGAAACTAATCTCTAGGACAAAATATATTATCATTTATATTATAAAATAAATAATGGTTCACAATAGATTATTTATCATACGTTTAAATAATCGCAAACAGTTAGTAGTTATGCAAAGATGCATAGTGGTTAACAGTGGAATTCAGGACTCGTGTTTCTTCCCCTTTTGGAACTCATCAGCTGGACGTACCTTCACTCTGGGACTCGACCTCAGTACCGTTCGATTCAAACACCATCGCGTTATCCACTTAGCTACTGAGACCTGTTAGCCGCTTGCTTGTGTAATGAGGTGAAGTTTAAATTCACTTGATGTTGTTTGTTGGAATCTTCCCATTGTTATTTAGGACTGCAATTGATCATACCCTTATTGGCATATGTGCATATTGCCTTGATATAGCCTTAATTCATAAGCATTATATGCAGAGATTGATATTGGCTAGCAGTAAAATCCAAGACTCGCGTTTTTGTTCTATTTGGGACTCGTTATCAGGACTCAGTAGCTAAGTAGATAACACGATGACGTTTGTAGCGAATGGTACTGGCTAGAAATAGAGTGAATATCAACTCTAGGATGCATGCACATCCAGCTAACCAGTCCTAAATAAGATGAAACGCTCTTCTTGGATTCCACTGCTACCCACTATCCCTCTTTGCATATAAGGCTTGTGAATTAAGGCTATATCAAGGCAATATGTACACTATGCACCTATGCTAATAGGAGACTGATCAATGGGATAATTCAAACAAACAACACCAAGTGAGTTAGTAGTTATGTTTAGTTTATTAAGCTTCATGTACTATTGTTTCTCACTATATTGCCTAGAGGTTTTAAATCAGAATACTTAATCTGCACTTCTTTTAACATAAATTTCAGAATAATATTAAACATTGATATATGTTTGTGCAAAGTTCAATTTGAATAATCTTGGGATTTTTTCATTAATATCACAATTTACTGTGATGTAATTTATTAGTTCCTTAGTTTTTAGTCGTTTTACTAATGATAATGATTCATAACGAAAGATTCAAAGAAAAAATTCATCTTTAATATAAGTAATAGTTGTGTTCATCACAAAAGAGTAACTAAGTAATGAAATACATGAAGTTCCAGTTTAAATCCATATCCTGTAGCATTACCTATATGAAACAATTTCATAGAATGATATAATCTTATGGCTAAAATTGTACTTACATTAGATAAATTTTGATGTTAGTAAATTGTGAAATTGTGACTATTTTCAACTGATTATTACCTACTATTCAAACTACTACTAATGGTCATTTTAGTAGTAATATTTGTAATAGTAGAAAATTTCGATTTACATAAATATGTTCATGCAAAAATTGTTGAATTGTGTTGGTAAAAAAGTAACTAATAGATAGAGTAGACCAATTGACAAAGAATAAGTTATCATTTAGAAACTGTACAAATAAAAAGATATTTCAATAAAGTATAGAACAGAATAGAAGAATGAAGAGTGAAGCAAAACTATTCAACAAATGAATATTGAAAAACATGTACAATAATAGCAGTTTCCTCATACATAATTGGTACAGTACCTACTTCCGTATTTAATAATGAGTCTTAGAATGAAATTTTACTTTATCTGCTGAAATGAATTGGATAACCAATGGAACTAATGAATATTAGATAGTTGTTTCATTCTAATTTTGTGTTCATCATGTATAATAAATCTATTATCTCATATACTAAATCAAACCTATGACTTTTACATGTCATAATTAATAAGTTTCAACTAATGAGCACAATGACTTGACGTATAGGTGAGCTTCTTAGTTTCCAACGTTTAAATGAAAACATCTATGATCGTAAAGAAAAGTAATCGTAGTGAAGTGTTGTAACGGGTGGACTGCAGGTTTTGATAAGCAGCGTTTTATCGATCGATCACAGTAACACGGAAAACACGTATGGACGACCTAGAGCCCTGATTGGTCCCGCTTTGCAGTCTGTCCCAGCCAGTTGAGTCAGGAACACAAGTCACAGCCTCTGAGTTATGAATCATTGTATTTCAGACATACTCTATTTATATACCAAACAAATAACCCACATGGTACCATAAAATAGAAAACAACATTTACACAATATGTAACGAATGAATTAAATAATAGCCAATAGGGGATGTACATTTAAAGTCCAAGGCCACCATAGACTTAACACGATAATTATTGGTATATTTTTCCGACTATCCTAACATGAAGATTCGTTACTAGCCCATAAAAGTTATATTTGCTAGGCTGTTTGTCATTAGTGTCAATCAGACAGCCAGTTACAACGTAGGACCAGCCACATATATACATCGGTTCAAGTTGCCACACCTCATTAGCACAGCAAGACGAACACCAGATCCATGGAAGTAGTTAATTCAGTGGTGATAATATATAAAAGAAAAATTACAAATAAGGACATGGTACAGGAAGAAAAAATAGTTCGTAGAAAGAAAGATATGAGGCGGTTTTAATCTCACAGTTTAAGGGAAGACAGAGAGTGTATACACCAATGCCATAGTGATCGATTCTGAGCCATGTCACCAAGAGTCCCCAATCATTGGTTATGAAAGTCGCGTGAACCCCAACCAAGTAGTCTGTATCTACTAACATGGCTCAGACTAGAAGTAAGTGGATTCAAGCGCTGATGCCACGTTTTGGTTTGTCCGCCCCTAACTTTCTTCCAACCATCTCCAACATTAGTCAGCATTGCGCCTCATTAATGTGCCCTCAAGTCATGAATGTAAAGATTGATTACAATGTTCCCTGTTTTTTTATCTGATAGTTCGTCAACATTACTTATTTTGCGACACAGCCTTCATTCAAAGAATAATTTTCCCATTCCCGTAAATAAATCGAGGCAGGAGCAAATCTGTCAAGATAGTTGTACAAGCATTCTGGTAGTCAGCACTTGTGCATATATTTTAATCATTGAGAAAACATTATGTCATAGTTGCTCCATTTTGAGAGTAGATTGAAAATGGTATGTTGGATTTATTGAATTTCAGTTAATTGATTCAATCTCAAATGTCTTACTGTTAGGTAGTGAATTTATTTGTTTAATTCAACCATAGAAAACAGAATTGTGTGGATCACTAAACAGTTCTAAATGTAAAGTGAAACATGTATTCAACTCTTTTTAATGTAGTTATTAAATCAAGACTGATTTACAACCCATATAAAATTGTCTTTTTCAATAGTCTAAATTTTTTTTCAGAAAAACAAAACAAAGTTAATCTAGAAATTAAAGTAGGTTAAGTGTTTGCGTGCGAGACTGAAGTCCCTGGGTTCGAATCCCGCGGGCAGGATCGTGGATATGCACTGCTGATGAGTCCCACAATAGAACAAAACGGCCGTCCAGTGCTTCCAGGTTTCCAACGGTGGTCTAACATCAATCGGTTCATGATCTCATTCAAAAACTTAACAATCTCCACAACCCCTATACTGAAAATTACATTGTATTTGTCATAGATTTTTCAGTATAAACATTCACATTACATATTAACAAACACACTTTCTGTAAGTAAAACCAACATGGACGTTAAATGGTTCTAGTATATTTAGATTGCTGACCTCATGGATACTTATCTTCTTAAAGTATAGATGATCAACACTCATTAATCAATGTTCTATTCAAATATTGTAATATATTTAATTCAAACTTTAATACTGAAAAGTTCAGCAAACATTTTAGTCTAGAACAAATTATCTTGCATGATGTTATGAAAAATAATCTACTTTACGCTCTTTAGGTGAAATGTGTTCAAACCCATAATAACGTGTTCGTAACTGTTATCCTGTTGTGGTGGTTTGGCTTGCATATCATGATGTCACAGTCGAGTTACGTTGGTTAGAATCTTTATTCCCTTAGGTTATACTTCCTCCCGAACGGATCGGTTGGAGAACAAGAAAACTGTAAGTCACAACTTGAAGTAAGAGATTGAAATTGTACTACCAACTGTATGGAGGTGACACGACAATTAATTATTTCTCTCAGAAGACTACAGGTTAAGATTGGTTATAAGAGATTAGTACATCTCGTATTGCCCCCGTGGACTACCATCGCCAGCAGTAAAGTCTTTACTGCTTCAATACATCAAGAACTACCCGGTAAAGGCAATGTATGACTGACTTTAAGCAATTATACTTCGAGCTCTGTAATCACACTCTCAAGTTATTAAGATCATCCCCAACCCAATTTACTTTTCAGTTACCTTAAGAAAAATTGTTTTTCTCCAATATGGGCAACCTGGAAGTAATAACCACCCACGTACTCCTAGAAACATTCGAGATCACCTGATTGACACAAAAAGGTTTCAAAACACTTTGTGTATTGAATCATTTGAAACAATAATTCACATCTAATATGATATAACAGTATAAGTATAAGAATAAATGTGTATCAGATCCAAATGAATTTTACCCATACCCTACAATAAAAGATCAATCGATTAAATGAGTCCGAGAAATAAGAACAAAAGAGAACAAAATCAAAAAACAAATGGGGAACATATAGTGTTTAGACAGAAAAGAATATGAAGATATATATTAAATTCTTGAAAATAATAAATAAATACAACAGAGACAAAACAAAACCAAAGGAAAAAGGAGTTGTTGCTATGCAACACCGATTTATTTGCATTTTAAAAGCAAAAAAAAGTAGGTTGCTTTTTTCTGGGTTAGTTTTAAAACTTCAACTACCAATGTGTCTGAGTAAAAATGTAAACTTATAATCACCTGATACATAAATATAAAGAATAAATTATTCATAAACTAAATAAACAAAAACTTGTTGATGTATGTGTGTAAGGTGAGTCTACTTATAGGTTACTCTCGATTATGTTAAGTTGTCTGAGGTGGAGGTTTCACTGTGAGATTTTCTGGCTGTTTTCAAATATTTTGTTAGTTTCATTTTTAACTATATTTCTGTTGACTGTTATATTTAGTTGACTTGTGCTTATATGATCGCTTAATTGTTTTTGTGTAGATCAGTAAATAGGGTTTATATTGATGTAAATGGTGATTGCAGATTATTATGAGTATCGTGCCCAAAAGTCAGTAAAACAAAATAATCAATATATATATATAAAGAAGAACGAACCGTACGAAACGATTCGAAGGAAATCATACACAAACAAATATGTCAAAAGAGATTGATTTGGTGCAAAACTTAAAAATCTCATTTCTACGCGAAGTAAGTACTGTTAGTGTTGTTCAGAATGAAACTAATGAGCTCAGAGAATAGAATGACATTAAAAGTTTCCACCTGAGGTATAAATCTTCTACGTTATTCGATAGAGAAATACAATTGAAATTCTCCATGAAAATGAACGCTGAATAACTTATGTATTCTTACTCGATTATCACATATAAGAATGAACCGAAAACTTCCGGTTTTCATGAGAAATCAGATAATTTGAAACTGAATTAAAACAAAATATTTATATATATTGGGACGATCAGTGATTGCGAACAATCAGATGGGAGCCCGACTGGCTCATCACGATAGGCCATCCCGACCATTACATCAAGGTAACAGCAACGGTCGGGGCGATGTGAACCATTTTTATAATAACTATTATATGTTAACCCTACGTTGTAAATACAAGTAGTGACTTGATGAGTAAGATAGATTAAGCTTAACACATTAAATACAATATTAGAATTTTATTAATTTGAATTGAGAAGAGAATAATGAAACTTACTAAGACTTTGACGATATTCATAACGACCTGCTTCATGAGAAAATGAAAAAAATGGAGATGATAAGAAATTGATATTATATGGTGGATAGGAAAACTACAAAAGTGATATGCTTTATAAGCTTATTGCTTTATAATAGCCAAGATTTTAAACTAAGTAAAATAAAGAATGATTAATTGGATATATTAAGTGATTGAAGGTAGTCTACAGGGAAACTTTCTCGATCTAAGTTTTGTGGCTAGCTACCTTTCATTAGTAAATCTCAAGTGTAATCTTGAGATAACTAATGCTTCTTGTTAAAAATCGAACCTGCAGATTTTAAGTACTATACGACTACCTCTGCATATTATTGAAATATTTCATTATGTAATTTTTATTTATCATTCTTAGTTTACTTAACAAGTTGGTATAAAATAGCTTAAACTAGCAGCTGAAATATTATAAAACCTCTGGTAAACAGCCGAAGAACGATAGGAGTCATAAAGTATTTTGAATGAAATATTTGGATGAAGGATAACAACCAGCTGACCTCACAAGAACAAAAAGCTTTGAAAGAACTCAGAACTAGAAAGGATCTTGTCATAGTTCCAGTGGACAAAGGATGCACCACGGTGATTATGGACAAAGAATAGTACGTCAAAAAAGCCGAGGAACTACTTGAAGATAAGAGCACATACACACTGACATCATCAAAATCATCCATCTGAGCAACAAATCTTCTTCAGCTTCTCAAAGTCATAAAGTATACTTATTATGCTCACAAATATGTTTTCAGTAAAAGTTGTACGCCTATTCGTGAAAGACTGAATACTCCATTTTTATTAATTGCGTAACAGAAAACTAAATAAAATGAAGAACTAACTGAAGATATTTCAAATGTGAAATAATTGTTTTAATAATAATATTACTCAAAAGAAAAATCAATGGTATTCCACTTCATTAATAATACTTCATCACATTGTGTTTAGTCTTGAATGAATATTGATTAATCTTAGCTAGGACATATGCATCCTAGGCGGATTGACGCAAATAGATTGAATATGGCTAGTAAGGGAATTCAAAATGAAGTTTTCGTCAAATTTGATACTTATTAAATGTACCTACATCCTAGTGTTAATATAAATTCAACTGATGAATCTTAAATGGAACGAAATTCATAAATTGGATTCTATTACTAATTACAATTTTTCTCATGAAAAACAATCTCTATGCAAATAGTTGTTTTTAATAATCATTTTTTTATCGGCAGGGGTTTTGTGGAGATTTTGATCATTTCAATGGTTGAAATCATGAGTCAATTTAAGCTAGATCACTATAAGTAACTTAGAAGCACTGGACGGCCGTTTCGTCCTAGTATGAGACTCCACAGCAGTGCGCATCCATGGTGATCTAGCTTCAACTGACTCATGATTTCAACCAGTGAAATTTCTAAAATCTCCACAAAACCCCTTCTGATTAAATCTTTTTAGTGAAGAGATTGTTGAGCATTCCATAATTTGTGTCTAATTAAATAAATTCGCAAACTGATTAATTGTGTTTAAATGGTTCCCAAATTAACAACCATCATAAAACTTTTAATTTTATAATGATAATAAAAAAACTCTGTTTAAACCTTAAAACTCACATTGAGTTTAAATTAGATTAGAATCAGTCATAAAATCATAGATATTAATCTATACATAAGTAGAGTTCATTATTAAACTGATTATTCTACTATGAAATATTTATTTATTATGTGATGAAAGTTACACCCAAAATACTAAATAAAATTTACAAGTACTATAAACCACAATCTAATAGTAAATACTGTGAAGAAATTGATTTCTTTTTTTAACTAGTTCTTTTAATTGTCTGATATTCTTTTGTTAACATAACAAGTATCACTGATATCTAATGTGAAATCAGAAGTAGAAATGGGCGTTTCTCTAATGAGTTTAACTACTCCTCATACGTGGGAACTTCTCTTTTTATTTCTTTCTGATTTTGGCAATGAATTTCAAACTAACGGAATGATCCTGCTTATTTGCGTCACGGGATGATCATATTTGGAAAATCATTGAAAAACAAGAAGCACTAGACAGAAATTTCTTCATAATGTGGGAATTGTTAGCAGAGAATATGCACAATCCAACCCGTAGTCAAACTAAGGAACTTTGGTCTAATCTTTAAACCATTGAGACTGCGTTTAGTAGTTTAAATGTCTAAGTTCAGATACTGTACAACTATCTTCTACTGTTTACTGTGAATACCAGCTTCTAAGTCACCGTGATTGAACAACGTCAGATAAAGCTCAGTAATCAGGAGGTCAAGAGCTCTCCATAAAACAGAGGGTTTTGCGTCCCAACCCTAGTGGGGCTGTAAGTGCTCATTCCTGAGCAGTTCTATACTACGATGAGACTTGTCAATGCTTGTTAGATTTTAGGAGTGTTCCAAAAAAAACCGTTCGTGATTTAAACTATCCTCTTAACTGTTATGTTTTTTTAGTATAAACAGAGAATGATTTTAAATTTTTCGACAAAATTGATTCAGATCTTAGTTAGTGATAAAATAAGCGATATATTGAAGATTATTTACCTTCTTCTGTCAACTTTCTAGAACATACCAAATTTCATTATGGAGCTATATAAGAATATGTTATATAACAATGTCTACATGTATTTGTTATAATTATCTCTGTTCATAATGCTTGTGACTTAAGGCAATATCGAGGTAAGATGTACATATGTCAATGACAGACTGATCAACTACGGTCCTAAACATCAATGGGAAGATTCAAATAACCAATATGATAATGAATTCTATTGTTTGTTGTATATGAGTGAAATACATGAGAACTATTAATAAAAATAACAAGTATCATTAAACACATGAGGCAACTTATATATGTCAAAACAAAAACTGTAGTCGTATGCCAATAACAGACTGATCAATTGCAGTCTTAAACCTCAATGGGAAGATACAAGCCAAGCAATACCAAGTGTAGTCATATTGTTTTAGAAAAAACTTAAGATACACTATGGCATGTGTTCCACAAACAACTTAGAAATAGTAACACTATTGTACACATATTTTGATGTGTCATCGTTATTTCATCCAAGTTTCCAGAATGTTATCACTTGAATACATATGAAAATAAACGTCAAATTTATTTTAACATGAGACTATTCTGTGACATAAAAATTACTAGTAGCAACCTAACACAGATCAGGATAGTCAGGTAAACATTTTGAAATTCACACATCAGTCAGTCAGTCAGCTACAACATAAGACCAGGCACATATATACATCGGTCCAAGTTGCCATACCGCATTAGCACAACAAGATGAACACCGAATTCATAGAAGTAGTTAATTTTGGCAGAGTTGCTCAGTGCTACCAAAAGATTCTGCATTTTATTAGCGTCTTCACATATAGAAACCAAAATAAAAATTATTATCAGTTTAGTGGTTGTGGAGATTGTTAAGTTTTTGAATGAGATCATGAACCTATTGATGTTAGATCACCATTGAAAACTTGGAAGCACTGGATGGCCGTTTCGTCCTATTGTTGGACTCCTCAGCAGTGAGCATCCACGATCCCATCTGCGGAATTCGACCCAGGGCGTTCAGTCTCGCGCGCGAACGCTTAACCTACTGAACTACTGAGCCGGCATCCAATGGTTTTAATGTCTAACCTCAACCAATTCACGAAGTTGCGCGACCATCTTTCATTGTACTGAGGTAGACACCTGTTTCTACCAGACACGGATTAGCTCCACTGGTCACGGGCTTCTCAAATTTTTTTCAAAATGTAACTAAACGAACATTTTATTATTGGTTAACAAGTAGTTTATTTTGATGTTACCAAGAAATAAAGAAACCATGAGTAATTGAGAAAATTTAGTTAAATTCATAAAAATTAAACATTATAATTGTTGAATCTATTAACAAGAAGAAGAAGAAGAAGGTTCTTTGATTTTCAAGTACAATTACCTGTACAATTTGAAGTACAAGTTCTTTGTCTACTGATGTATACATGTAATCATACATTATTCTCTCTTCATTAATAATTATTTAAAGTTCAATTGAAAGAGTTTTGTGAAGATAAATTTAGATTGTAAATTGAATTCCTAAAAAGATAATTTAGATAAGGTACTAATTTAAACCAAAGAAAATTGGACAATTTACTCTGTTTTGAAGTTCATATCTTGAATTCTCAATAGACAAGGAAGAATAGGAATAGTCTTAAGGTTTATAGAATGATTTAAAGTTGTATAATGTAATGTGAAGTATAGATTCAAAAACTAGATAAGAATATAAAAACATTAAGTGTATAATTTTCCTTAATCTTATCATAAGTAATGACAGACTTCTATAACGACTTGGAAATGGCTGTGAACGGAAATTTTATATATTTTTTTAATAATGTACAAATCATAAATTAGTTTTTGTTAGCAACCATGAAGTGAATCACTTCAGTTTGAGTTCATATTATTAAGATAATTAGACATGATGACACAAAGAGAATGTTAGCCAGACCACTTAAGTGTATGAAAGAGTGTTCAACAAAAACTAGTTATGTTAAATAATTATAAAAAAATACTGAACATTAAAAAAACTAGACGAACTTTTCTTTATCATTAAAACGGAACTTGATTCAAAATTCACTTTAATCCAAACATCCATAGATCTGAGCTAAAAATTTCGTCTAGTTTTTTAATGTTCAGTTTTATTATTATCAGTATAGGGTTGTGGAGATTATTAAGTTTTTGATTGAGATCATGAACCGATTGATTGGTTGAGGTTAGACATTAACACAGTTGGATGCCAACCGGCTCAGTAGTCTAGAGGTTAAATGTTCGCGCGCGAAACTGAAGGCCTTGAGTTCGAATCCCGCGAGCGGGGTCGTGAGTGCGCACCGCTGAGGAGTCTGACAATACGACGAAACGGCCTTCCAGTGCTTCCAGGTTATTGATGGTGGTCTAACATCAATCGGTTCATGATCTCAATCAAAAAAACATATTATTATTATTATTACTTATTATTATTGAGAGAGATTTCAACATATTTGACTGAACTAAATAGTTAAAGAGATTATAGATTTTCCGTAAGTTGTATAGCGCTACACTTCCATTTTTTGATTGATTGAATAATCTAACAATTTTCTTTATTTAATCAAATTCATTACATAGAAATTCTTACATACAAAACATTAAACAATAAGTAGAGGAAAACGCTATTTTGTGACTTTTCTAATTTCACAGATCACAAGTGATTTATTCACCGATCGAAATACCACTTATTCAACATTAGTACTGTGTTAAATCAATGATATTCGACCGGTATGAGCAGCCTAGTGTCCTTATTGGTACTTTGTTCTCCTAACCCTTCCATTTGAGTTCACAACGTAAACAACAGCTCCCACTATGCGAATCATTTGTTTTAAACATACTTGGTTTATATACTAGCCAAACAGGCCTCATCACACCATAAAATACGAAAGAAAATTTATACAAGATCCAGCCAAAAAGTGGCTGTGATTGTGGGGGACGGTGATAAATAAACTGAACATAACTTAATAACAATAAACTGTATCATAATAATCTATAGGTCAAAATGAAGCTAATAATAAGAGGAATATGGATATACATAATCTAGTTACTGAACGGTTATACAATAGGAATATAGATATAATATTAGTCCATTAATAGTACTGAGAAGTTATCCATAATTTAATCTTCAGGTGGATATAACAGTAATGACTACTAATAACTTGAACATTGGACACAAATGCATGTAAATGATGAGTTATTTAAATTATAATCATTTTTTTCTAAACCATAATGAATTAATCAGTATAAATTGGATAATTAGATTATCACATTAAAATTAGTATCAGAAAGGAAACGAACGTTAACCAAAGAGAATCAATGATATTTATTAATTTCCACGTTGTCTCTGTGCTAATGAAAATTATGTATTCAATAGAGACCAATTTTGACAAGGTAATTCTGGAATCTCAGTGAGAAGCTGTAACTAGTGGATTTCGACCATATTAATTGTGAGGCAATTATCCACTGAAGACAATCTGAAAATAGTTGCATAATGTCACGAATTGATTGAGTCTAGGCATATATACCATTGAATGATGGCTTAGCGGTCAGGAGTCTATACATTCTCTTCTAAAGCAAATGTTTTAGGTTCTATCCCTATAACATTTCAGATATTCACTTCTGAAGAGTGTCACGCTACGACGAAATGGCCATTCAACGTTTCCTGATTTCTAACAGCTGTCTAACTTAGGTTGGTTAATGATTTAAGTGACACTCAATAATCTTTAAGAACCCCTTGTTGAATTGATAATTGACATAACAGTTATAGCTGACCATTTATTTGATACTCTTAACAACATATCAAAGAAAATGAGAACATTCACGATTGATAGAATTAGTCAGTATGATCAATAGGGATATTACCGGTTAATTAATTTATGATTATAGCGTAACACAATCGACATATATCATAAATGAATAATAAGAATATAAAACTTGTTTTACTTATGCAGAAATATCTTTCCATACTAAAGTAAATAATCTTTCAGTGAATAATTTACTATTCAGTAAACAGATTCGATAAACAATGGATAGGAATTAATAATATCTAGAAACGAAAAGAATCTACATTTGGACATGAAAGACCTTTTGTATTCTGAAATAATGAGTGATATACATAAATCCTTATGTATTCTACCATTAAAAATGATGAATGAAAGGAAAATAAATGTTATTTATTTATTCTTACAAATTTACTGAATTTCAAACTGCAAATTATTGAATTACATGCCAAGCCAGTTACACTCGAAAGTTTCTAATTGTAACACTATTTGATATAGTTCGAAATAACACACGTAGAAGACCAAAGATAAGTTCTGATGATAAGTGCTAAAAAAATTCCGCCTGGATACTCTCTGGGTCTACTACCGGTTCCAAGCCCAGATAAAGGAGGAGGGTTGAGCATAGGGTTAGTGACCCAATCCCGTAGATAACTAACTCGCTAAAAAAAACGCCAACCAGAAAAAACAGCGTTTTTTTTAGCGGAGGAAGAAATCAGGAAGAGGTGATGGAAGTGGATGGGACACAAATTGAGGAAACCAAATTGACGAGCCCTCATATGGAATCCTCAAAGCCAAAGGAAAAGAGGAAGACCAAAGAACATATTACGATGAGAAATGGAAATAGACATTAGAAAAATGAACAACAATTGAAGAGAACTGTAAAAGATGCCCCAGGACTGGGTGGGTTGAAGAATGATCCATTGGGAATAACAGGCGTAAATAAGTCAAAAAAGCGCTAACCAGAAAAGTGCCAACAACCAGGAAATCTAAATCTTGTTCTGTTTATGAAACCCTCCAGTCCAGAGAATAATACATAACATCACGTAGTTTAAAGAATATATATATATATATATATTTGTAACATATGAATAAGAAAGGCTTAAATACATTAGAATATATTGCCTTTCTGAACATAATTAATAAGTAGAAATAGAAGCATAACATAATTACATTGTTACTTACCACTCATATGAAATTGTTCTATATAATGTGGCTTACAAAATATCACTCCATCTAATGATGCGAAATTCCCAACTCTAAATGAACATATAGAAATAAAAAATCAAAACGATAAAAAAGATGAATTTTGGAAGTAATGAACTGAATTAAGTTCATCAAGAGAACTTTTGCAAAATTGAAATAATTTTTATAACCGGTCAAGTGAACAATAATCGAATGCTTGCAAATAAATGATCTGTAGATTAGATGGTGGTTGGATGTAGTCAACAGGAAACCCTAGAGCCGGGTTTCGTGCTACTTGGCACTCGTCAGCAAAGTGTACCTGTAATCTTGAGAGAACTGGTGATCCCTGACGGATCCTATCTCGTGTCACCTAGCTTTACAGTCAGAAACGTTACCACTGAGCTATCCGGGCAGCAACCAACCTCCTGTATGACTGAGATGTAATCACAATTGATTGATCACTGGGTGGTGAGTGATCAATGTAATGTGTGTCAAGTCCTTATTAGTTCAGATCGAATGCTATCGACCATGTTGCAATGTGGCCACCAGTCTAGGTGATTCGACACTGCGTGCACTATGTTGAGATCAGATGGTCTGCACTAAAAAGGACCTGACACACATGATATTGGTCTCTATCCAGTGGTCAATCAATTGTGCATATATCTTAATCCTCCAGAAGGTCAGTCACGACCTGGATAGCTCACTGTTAACGTCTCTGACTGTGAAGCTGGGTGACATGGGATCAAATCCGTCAGAAAGCGTCGATTTTCACAAGATTACAGGTACGCCTTGCTGAGAAGTGCCAAACAGAACGAAACCTCGGTCCAGGGGTTTTTGTTGACTACCTCCAACCATCATACCAAATTCCTGAAGCTTTTGTTCAGGGCTATAATTTTTATATTTGATCAAATCGAAGACAAT
Source organism: Schistosoma haematobium (assembly GCF_000699445.3). Taxonomy (NCBI): domain Eukaryota; kingdom Metazoa; phylum Platyhelminthes; class Trematoda; order Strigeidida; family Schistosomatidae; genus Schistosoma; species Schistosoma haematobium. The sequence continues at coordinate 43,210,922 of NC_067198.1, read as the reverse complement.
ACGCTTACAGACGAATAGTAAATAATGATAGTAATAACGTACTGTGAACTCATAAAATGGAAAGTTCTGATCACTTAAAATTAAGTTGTTTGGATAAACAGGTTGGTTCTTAAGCTAAAGCTTACTACGTATACTACTTTCGATGAGTCTTTACAAAGAAGAAAACAGTAAGAGCCTTAAATTATTAAGATAAATATCAGAGTATTAAAATTAGTCACATTATCAGTAATAGCTGAAAACATTTGACACAGAAAGGAAGAAATGAATTAATGGAATAAAAGGTATAAGAAAATTTTTAAAATCATGATCTAAGTGAAGAAAGATTCGCAATCTTCCTGCCCTATTGAGACTCATTTTAAAGAGTTTTACTCAACGTTTCTAAGCATTGATCGCCACTATTACAGAAACTATAAATAAATAGTCTGCAATTATCAACATAGCTGAGATCAATATTGAATGACTCCATAGACTGATGTTACGTCTTGATTTGGTTGTCTCTATCTTCCAACTTACTTTCATTCTAATAAAACTGAGCGTCGAGTTAGGCTGTAGTAAGCACAGTTAATATATGTAGTTACATGTAAATTACTTCAAGTTCTTTATATGCGCGAAATCTGAGTTTTCAAACAAGAGTGAACTCTCGCAGTATAGTTATAGAAATAAGAAAGACATATGCTTTGAATTACAGTACATTTAATCAAAATACAAGTTGAGTATATTCAGTGGACCTTTCAATGAAATTAGTGACTAAACAGGTCATAATTTTGCTAAAATACTTGATAAAAAAGAAAATTCAGTAAACAATTGAGTGAGAGTTAAATAGTAAAAAACTGGTCAACAGTCAACGCCCCCCAAATGCCATGGTACGACCGAGAGTGAGGAGAGTCAGCTCTCCTTCTCCAAATGATCTCACATCACCACGTGCATACAACCACTGACACGGAAGTCCTACTCAAAGCATTCTCACAGCAAACGTGTTCTTTACGAAATTGAGAGGACGAAAACCAAATGTCCGGCACTTTAACCGGGTTGATGGACACGGAGAGTCTACCTAGGGAAGTTCGAAAACCATGATTACAAACAACTGGTGTACATGGGATCAAGTATCCTGACGTAACAAATGCCATATGAACCTATTGTTGGTTACCGGTTACTATGGGACTGCATCTTCTTATGTTGCTCCACTGTCTTGTTGATTAGACATTTAGATCAAAGGTTCCGGTTGTGCCCATCTAAGAAAACCACCTGCTTTAATCTGGGTACCCGGACTGTATCACAGCCTACACACAAATCAAGTGACTTGTGTGACGCATATATATTCGGTGCCTCTTCGTACCAGTATCTATGTGTTTAAATAAATAAATAAATAAAATAACTTATTTATTTTATTGCTAACCGGTGTTGGAGATGGTTGGAAGAAAGTTAGCGCGGTCAAACCAAAACGTGGCATTAGTCCTTGAAGTCACTAACTTCTAGTCTGAGCCATGTTGGTAGATGCAAACTACTTGGTTGGAGTCCGCGTGACTATCGTAACCAATGGTTGGAGACTGAGGGCGACATGGCTCAGAATCGATCACTATGGCATTGGTGTATACACTCTCTGTCTCCCGTTAAACTGTGAGATTAAAACCGCTTCATATCTTTCTTTCTACGAACTAATTCTTTCTTCGTGTACTATATCCTTATGTGCAATCTTTCTTTTATAAATTACCACCTCTGAATTAACTACTTTTATGAATCCGGTGTCCATCTTGTTGTGTTAATGAAGTGTGGCAACTTGAACCGATGCGTATATGTGCCTGGTCCTACGTTGTAGCTGACTGACTGACTGACTGCATACATTCAATAATCATGATGAATTATCTAGTTCATAAGATCATATTGTTTTCTGTTCTATTTTCTTTATATAAATTTTATTTATTTTATATCGAAAGACAAATATATTGATCGATTTATTTGACCATGAATAGGTACTTGAAATTAATACTACTTTAGTTCAGTACTTAAGCTTATTGTTTACTCAATTATTCTTCTTTTTGTTTTAAATATGGAAAGTTATTATTCTCATTTTTTTTATAGATTTAATATAAATGCGTTCTCTTAGCAACAATTTAAGATTTATCATGATTACATTCATTTTTTTAAATGTTCATTTCATTCAAATCATTGTTTTGTTAGTTACAATTTCTCATAGAATCTCATGCAATACACTTTAAGTATTACTTTTATATATGAAAATTGTATTAATCTGTAATGATATGAAGTTTGATGAGAAAAGTAGTAAGTTAGAGTCTCAACATGAATGTCAACACTTGGACAAAACTACATCTAGCTGACGTGCTTTTTGAAATCCATTGCTAGTTGCAATCTATCAGTTCTACAAAACTTGTGACGAGATGGATGACATTCAGCCAATCTTTACAGAACGTATAAATCCCAACAAATCCTGTTACTCGATAGATGAGAAAGTGTTACTAAGGCTTTAACTTATATGGTGTGGCTTTATGAAAAAGTTTACTTTTGATGATTTTCAAATTCAGTCAACCTTTTTATTTTACTGCCCCTCAAATGCCCTGGTACGACCGAGAGTGAGGAGAGTCAGCTCTCCTTCTCCAAATGATCTCACATCACCACGTGCATACAACCACTGACACGGAAGTCCTACTCAAAGCCTTCTCGTGACGGGCGCGTTCTTTACGAAATTGAGAGGACGAAAACCAAATGTCCGGCACTTTAACCGGGTTGATGGACACGGAGAGTCTACCTAGGGAAGTTCGAAAACCATGATTACAAACAACTGGTGTACATGGGATCAAGTATCCTGACGTAACAAATGCCATATGAACCTATTGTTGGTTACCGGTTACTATGGGACTGCATCTTCTTATGTTGCTCCACTGTCTTGTTGATTAGACATTTAGATCAAAGGTTCCGGTTGTGCCCATCTAAGAAAACCACCTGCTTTAATCTGGGTACCCGGACTGTATCACAGCCTACACACAAATCAAGTGACTTGTGTGACGCATATATATTCGGTGCCTCTTCGTACCAGTATCTATGTGTTTAAATAAATAAATACAGTAGTCAACCAAAAGATCACTTTATTTCTACTTTTCTTGAAAGGATGTAGGCATATCTTTTTAAAAAAAAATAAAACAAATGAGATGATGGAAAAGTACAGTCTATAAGGAAAATAGAATTAGTTGAAGCACAAACTTGAAAAGAAATTTAGGTATTAAAATTTCTCTGTAGATGATTGTTTTCTAGCTCTGTTGATTAACTACTGAATAATTGTTTTCATTGAAAAACACTTTAAGGTTGAATATAACAAAAATGAATATACAGAATGTCAAACTATTAGTGATTAGCAACAATAAATATTATTCCATTTCCACAAAATGATTATTTACTCAATTGAGTACAGGTTAGAGTAGTTATCTCTACCTAAAGATTATGCTGACTGTAAATAACAAAAGAAAACCCCTGCTAACTAATAAAAAAATCGGTCGTTCAGCTTAGGGAGAGAGAGAGGAGTATTATCAATTAGGTTTAGAAGGTTTGAATAAATTTTTTTTCTGGTTAGCGTTTTTTTAGCGAGTTAGTTTTCTACGGGATGGGGACGCTAACCCCATGCCCAACCCTCCTCCTTTATCCGGGCTTGGGACCGGCAGTAGCCCCCGGAGGGACTCCATGCGGAGTTGTATTATCAATTAATATAACATAAATTTCAGGTAATTCAAATATCTTTGAAAATTTAAAAACTTAACTAAGAATAGTTTCGAAATGTTTATGTTTACCTTAACAACTGTATTGCATTATTTTCAATGAAAACAATTTGATTGCGATCTAATTTATAGGCTGAATTTTAATGAATAATCAAATAAAATGTCCTAAAACTATGCACTTATTTATTATTTAATTTTAGAAAAACAATATTTTATCAGATTTCATTATGTTTGCTTAAATATTTTTATATTATACTATTTTGGTGGAGTTTTGTTCTCTGAGCTGGATGGTTTGGTCGTGGAGAGAAAAAAACTTCACCAAAATCATCCACCTGGGCTACAAATCTTCAACACCATCTCTATATTATACTACTTTTGATGAATTAAACTGTAAAATCGTGTATTGAGGACAGCTGATAGATTGATTAGAAATAAAGACCGGTGTTAGGCAAGGTTGCTTACTCTCACCCTTCCTCATTCTCCTGATGATCGACTGAATCATGAAGACGTCAAAATCTGAGAGGAAGCATGAGATACAGTGGACAGCCAGGATGTAGCCGGACAATCTAGACTTCACAGATGATCTGGCTCTTCTATCACACATGCAACAACAAATGCAAGAGAACACGATCAGTGTAGTAGCAGCCTCAACAGTAGTGGGTCTCAATATACACAAGTGGAAAAGCAATATTCTCCGATACAACACATCATGCACCAATCGAATCACACTTGACGGAGAAGCTTTGAAATATGTGAAAACTTTTATACATCTGGGCAGCATCATTGATAAAGAAGGTAGATCTGATGCAGGTGTGAATGAGCGTAATGGCAAAGCAAGAGCAGCATATCGACAGTTGAAGAACATCTGGAACGCAAAACAACTTTTAGCCAACACCAAGGTCAGAATTTTCAACATAATTATCAACACAGTTCTACTGTATGGGGCGGAAACTTGCAGATTTACGAAAGCCATCATACAGATGATACAAGTGCTTATTAACAATTGTCTACGCAAAATACATCTGATCCGTTGGCCAAACACTATTAGACACTGACAAAAAACTGTGTGAGAGAAAAAATGAGATCCCAGTGTAGGAAGAATTCAGGAAGAAGCGATGGAAGTGGATAAGACACACATTGAGGAAAGCACTCAACTGCATCACAAGGCAAGCCCGCACTTGGGGTCCTCAAGGCCAAAGGAAAAAAGAACGATCAAAAACACATCACGATGAGAAATGGAAATAGACATGAGAAGAATGAACAACAATTGGATAGAACTAGAAAGGAATGCCCAGGACTCGGTGGGTTGGAGAATGCTGGTCGACGACCTATGCTCTGTTTGGAGTAACAGGCGTAAGTAAATAAGTAAATAACTACTTTTGATAGTTATTAGTACTGAAAGCTCTGATGAATGTTTCACTTTAGTTGGGACTTCAGTTAAGGTTAAGTACATCGGGGTGATGTTGATTTTCATATTGAGTATAGAACTGAAACACCCATCACTTCAAGTTTCAACGCTATGTATACTGAATTAGTGTCACAAAGAAAGCCAGAAAATGTTGTACGTTGAACTACTATCAGACAATATGGAAAAGCTTGTAGCAACTTGTAATATCAAAGTATCTGCTCTAAGAGCCTCTATACTAGGAAAGACTGAAATAATTCAACCAAATGGAGATCAACAGTGGTAATTGTTATGGATGCTGAGGAATAATGTGCCAATCATTATCATGTTAAGTCTAATGATGTCCTTGGACGTTCAATGAACATTTCCTATTGGCCGTTATTTATTTCACTCGTTAAATATTGTACAGATGTTGTTTTCTATTTTTATGGTACGATGTGGTCTGTTTGGTTGGTATGTAAACAGAGTATGCTTGAAATATAACGATTCATAACTCAGAGGCTGTGACTTGCGTTCTAGACTCAACTGGCTGGGCTAGACAGGGAAGCGGGACCAATCGGGACTCTAGGTCGTCCTTACGTGTTTTACGTGCCAGTGTAATCGATCGATAAAACGCTGCGTATCTAACCTGCAGTCACCCGTCACAACAGTAATTATAATAATACTGTCTTTAACAATAATATAAACCTTTTTTTTAAAAAAAACAGTCAATTTGTTCGTCTTCTATGAACTAACATAATTTTAGATGATCCATTGAAAAGGCAAATATAATAGCTGGAAGCATCTCAGATAATTACTATGACATTAATGTTTAACAAAAAATTATAGTAAAAGGTCAACTAGACAAATTAAACGATAAAGAAAGATCAAAGATGATATAGAATATAATTTTGAATCATTAATATTATAATGATCAGTTCAAAGATAGATCTTGTTAAAAACATAAAGAGATGTTTAATTAACCTTAATATTTACCCCTGTTCGATAAAATGGTATAAAATTTTTCATTACAGATTAATACAATTTTCATATATAAAAGTAATACTTAAAGTGTATTGCATGAGATTCTATGAGAAATTGTAACTAACAAAACAATGATTTGAATGAAATGAACATTTAAAAAAATGAATGTAATCATGATAAATCTTAAATTGTTGCTAAGAGAACGCATTTATATTAAATCTATAAAAAAAATGAGAATAATAACTTTCCATATTTAAAACAAAAAGAAGAATAATTGAGTAAACAATAAGCTTAAGTACTGAACTAAAGTAGTATTAATTTCAAGTACCTATTCATGGTCAAATAAATCGATCAATATATTTGTCTTTCGATATAAAATAAATAAAATTTATATAAAGAAAATAGAACAGAAAACAATATGATCTTATGAACTAGATAATTCATCATGATTATTGAATGTATGCAGTCAGTCAGTCAGTCAGCTACAACGTAGGACCAGGCACATATACGCATCGGTTCAAGTTGCCACACTTCATTAACACAACAAGATGGACACCGGATTCATAAAAGTAGTTAATTCAGAGGTGGTAATTTATAAAAGAAAGATTGCACATAAGGATATAGTACACGAAGAAAGAATTAGTTCGTAGAAAGAAAGATATGAAGCGGTTTTAATCTCACAGTTTAACGGGAGACAGAGAGTGTATACACCAATGCCATAGTGATCGATTCTGAGCCATGTCGCCCTCAGTCTCCAACCATTGGTTACGATAGTCACGCGGACTCCAACCAAGTAGTTTGCATCTACCAACATGGCTCAGACTAGAAGTTAGTGACTTCAAGGACTAATGCCACGTTTTGGTTTGACCGCGCTAACTTTCTTCCAACCATCTCCAACACCGGTTAGCAATAAAATAAATAAGTTATTTTATTTATTTATTTATTTAAACACATAGATACTGGTACGAAGAGGCACCGAATATATATGCGTCACACAAGTCACTTGATTTGTGTGTAGGCTGTGATACAGTCCGGGTACCCAGATTAAAGCAGGTGGTTTTCTTAGATGGGCACAACCGGAACCTTTGATCTAAATGTCTAATCAACAAGACAGTGGAGCAACATAAGAAGATGCAGTCCCATAGTAACCGGTAACCAACAATAGGTTCATATGGCATTTGTTACGTCAGGATACTTGATCCCATGTACACCAGTTGTTTGTAATCATGGTTTTCGAACTTCCCTAGGTAGACTCTCCGTGTCCATCAACCCGGTTAAAGTGCCGGACATTTGGTTTTCGTCCTCTCAATTTCGTAAAGAACGCGCCCGTCACGAGAAGGCTTTGAGTAGGACTTCCGTGTCAGTGGTTGTATGCACGTGGTGATGTGAGATCATTTGGAGAAGGAGAGCTGACTCTCCTCGCTCTCGGTCGTACCAGGGCATTTGAGGGGCAGTAAAATAAAAAGGTTGACTGAATTTGAAAATCATCAAAAGTAAACTTTTTCATAAAGCCACACCATATAAGTTAAAGCCTTAGTAACACTTTCTCATCTATCGAGTAACAGGATTTGTTGGGATTTATACGTTCTGTAAAGATTGGCTGAATGTCATCCATCTCGTCACAAGTTTTGTAGAACTGATAGATTGCAACTAGCAATGGATTTCAAAAAGCACGTCAGCTAGATGTAGTTTTGTCCAAGTGTTGACATTCATGTTGAGACTCTAACTTACTACTTTTCTCATCAAACTTTATATCATTATTTACAGAGCTATTAAGTTCGTACAAACACTAACTTGTCTAACAAATATGCAAATATCAACACTGGGATGTAGTCACCCTAAGATGACGAGTTCCAAACAGGACGAAACACGGATCTTGTTATCCATTACTAACCACCATCCATCTCTTTTACATTAGCCGACAAATGTTGGAAAAGGAAGAACAGTCGATAGCTCTCAGTCAACCAACACCCAACACATCGTTTATTGTACAACGAAGAGTCGCTCAGTTCGATGATAGTATTCGGGGATTGATCAACGTCAAGGATTAAACAATATGATGCCGGCTACTTTTAAATGATCAACTGATAAACTGTGCTACAATCCAACTCAAGGTCAACAAAATATTTAATAATAATAAATACTGAAAACATTTAACGTTGAACTAATAATGATTTATAATCATTCTTATTATTACCTCCGTATTAAAAAAATGTAATCACCATTGGTCTTGCATACTGATCAAGAAACAAACAAAAACACACATTTGACGGGATTGATCAAATACAACCATTATTATTATGTTGCTACTATTACTCACCTGGTTAATAAGTAAAGTAAATCAATAATATTAATAATCAAGCCATTGTATTAGTAGCAGTTTAACTTATAGACTAAAATTTCAAAGTTTTCCGCTTACTCAAAACGGAATTTATTGATTAACTATGAAATATAAAACAATCATATGATTTAAGGTAACTATAGCCACATACCATGAAATGATTGAAAGCAGAACGAAGACAAGTTGTAATAGCAGCGAATAATAATAATAATAATATAAATCTCTATATCTGACTTTATTACAATACAAATAAACAAATCAATCCATCGTCCGAGATTTCATTGTACATATCAATTGCGTTCCGTTCCCGTTCTTTCCTTTACAACCTTCTACTGAAATACATTCTATGCCTGATGATCATTATGTACTATTTATGTGAATATAAGTAACCCACACCACATCATAACTAATGTTAAATACAATAGAGTTTAAAAGATATACAGATAATAACTGGTAACTAGTGTAATAAATTCTAAATTAATGAGACTAATGGAAATCAATTGGTCAAATAAATAGTTTAACAATATATCGTATACTTTATACTATATTTTGGTAATGCCTCATTCTTAAACTGTATTATTCAATGGTCCTATATAAATGTGTACTTGTATTTTCATGGATTGTTTTTTTTTCGGTAGACTTTTGATCATTTGACTGATTGATTCTTATCATAACCATTTGAAAATTGGTGCTATATAAATGTATATTTTGATTGTATACTTATCTGAATTCAATATCTTACAGACTTCCATAGTATTCTTGATATTTTCATAGTACATATTTTCAATATTTTCACAACATTCAATAGTCATCAAAATGTATTGATATCAGTAACATCACATCGTGTCCCTTTTTGTACTAGTCTCAGTTCTTATCTATATGTGTATATGTGTTGGCCAAATGAGTTATATTTAAAATTATCCAATAGTAATCTTTGTGGAGATAGTTTTTACTTATTTCGGTTATAATTTTAACAACAGCATCCGAAGTATTTAGAAAGACAAATACTGGGCAAATGATCTTACATCCTGTTGTTAAATGATTATCAACATTAATGGAAAATAAAAATTTTCAAAAATATATCAGTTTATTTAGATTTGTCCTAATATGTATGTAATAAGTAATCAAAATAAAGAATGAATTATTAAATAGTACTGTGGTGTATGCTACTGATGACGATATATATAAGTAGTACGTCTCATCAATCGAAAATGAAATACCTGGCAGTAGAAGGTTACGAAGATCGAAGAGAAGAGAATGATAACATGGAGTGATTGATGTGAAAAAGAACAATCATTCAAGTCTGAGACAATTGATTGACACTTTACAAATGAAGTATTTTACTGTATGGTTCACAAGTTTTTACTAAGAGATTCTGTAAATTTGCGTTCAAATACATTCGACTGTCCTCACTTATGTTCTTGTTCACTATAGTACTTAATAAGTAATAAATAAGTAATCGTTTATTAATTACATCATTATTTCACTCCATATGACAAGTCAGCTTGTAAATAAATTTAATTAACAATTTGGACAGTGGAAACAATTACAGCTAGCTAAAATCTATTCTGAATGTGTATAACAATAATTAACAGATTTTCTAGTAAACCTTTACCTAGTATTTTTAAGTGAAAATAATAAACACGAGAAGATTACGTGAAATCGGTACATTATATGTCGATTATCGGGTAAAAAAATACCCATGTCATTTTTAATTTGTAGAAAGTAATTATTTGTTTACGACTCTTTAATTTTTAACTAAATGAAAGTAATTTAATAGTTGAATCCATGAGTCGATCTAAGCTAGAACAAAATAGGAAACTTGAAAGCATTGGATGACCGTTTTGCCCTAGTATGGGACTTCTCAGCAGTGCGCATTCAAGATTCTGCCCCAAGAGATTCCGATTCAGGTCCTATCAGTCCCGCGCGCGAGTGCTTAACATCTATACCACGAAGCTGGCATCTAATAGTGTTAATTTCTAACTTCGACTGCTCCATGACGTTGCGCCACCGTCCACCATTCTCTAAAGGTTGAGCGCTCGCGAGCGAGACTGATAGGTCCTGAATTCGAATCTCACGGGGTGGGATGCGCACTGCCGAGGAGTCCCATACTAGGACGAAACGGCCGTCCAGTGCTTCCAGGTTTTCCATAGTGATCTAGCCTCAATTGACTATTGAATTAAACCATTAGATTACAATGATATCCACAAAAAACCCTCTCTAAATGAAAGTAATTATTGGATAATTATTCGAAAGTTAGCAAGTGGCACAAAATATAAAACACCTAAGATATTTATATAAATATAGTGTATGAAGACCTCCAGTCGTCGTAAATATCTTAGTTTTGATGTAGGTTGATTCATTAGTAATATAAAGAACTGTGATACGAGTTCATACAAAAATTCTATATATATCTCGGCAATACTATAGTGTATACCATTTATGTTGACATGTATAAGTAGTATATAACATCATTCCAAAATGAAATATCTGCTGCTAGCAGAAGGTTAAGAATATTCAATTGAAGAGAGCGGAATTGTGAACAAAATGTAAATGTAATAACAACACAACTGAAAGCATGTAAATGATAGCTGATGGAAGATGTGCAAACAATATAATTAATGTATGGTTTTCATATTTTATGAAAGCACTCTGTAATTTTGCGTTAAACAATAAATTGGTTTTCCTGCCACCTAAATTCTCGTTCAGTATAATACGCCTTACCAAGTTCAAAATATAGGTTAGTCAGAACATCCTGTGAAATTTCCGCTACACCACTTTACAATTAATTTGTACACTAATTGATTAAATTGAAACGAAGCAGCTAATAATCAATAGGACTTCATTAAATGCAAAAGAAAATACTGTGAACCTAATTTCTTATCCCATTTTCGGCTATACATTGATTTTTCTGTAAAACATTTTACGGTGTAACCACTTTTCTATTTCTTCTTTATCATACCACCTTTGGATGCTGGCTCAGTGGTCTAATGGTTAAGCACTCGCGCGCGAGACTGATAGGTCCTGGGTTCGAATCTCGCGTGGGGTGGGATCGTGGATGCGCACTCCCATACTAGAACGAAACGGCCGTCCAGCGCTTCCGGGTTTTCCATGGCGGTCTAGCTTCAATTGACTCATGATTTGAACTATTGAAACTACTAAAATCTACACACAACGCCTTCTGATGTTTTTCATTGAATCTCAATCATATAGCTTTTAAAAAGTTTGTATTGGTCATACAACATTCTTTTTAATTCTTCTAACAACTAGGAGGTTTCCTAAGTATTTATATATAGAATGACAATTAATTTAAACTAAAGAATTAGAACTTTCTCTTTGTTGATAAACTTATCATAAATTTTAGTTTAGATGCAGTAGACGCCTATCTTTGAGATCAACAGGGTGGATTCCGTAAAGATTGGTCGTGAACAGACCAAATTGCGACACTACGGATCATCGTCTAATAGCCAGTTGAGTGGAACTCGTCACTGTACATCAACTCAATTGATTATGAAAAGGCATTTGACAGTTTAGACAGAAGAACATTATGGGTACTTCTTCGACACTACGGAGTTCCTGAGAAGACTGTCAACATTATCCTGAACTCATACGACGGACTACAGTGCAAAGTCGTGCATGGAGGACAAGTGACAGATGAATCCCAAGTTAGGACCGGAGTCAGATAAGGCTGTCTACTGTCTCCCTTCTTCTTTCATCTGGGGTTCGACTGGATTATGAAGACCTTGACATCTGAGGGAAAACACGGAATACAATGGACAGCTCAGAATCAATTAGATGGTTTGCAATTCGCAGATGACCTGGCCCTCCTATCGCATACACACGAACAGATGCAGATAAAGATAGCCAGTGTAGCAGCAGTCTCTGCATCAGTAGGCCTCAGCATACACAAAGGGAAAACCAAGGTCCGCAAATTCAAAACAGAGAACACCAATCCAATCACTCTTGATGGCGAAACTCTGGAAGATGTGAAATCCTTCACATACCTGGGAAGCATAATCGATGAACAAGAAGATTCGGTTGCAGATGTAAACGCAAGGATTGGCAAATCAAGTGTCACATTCCTACAATTGAAGAACATATGGAACTCAAAACACCAATATCAAAGTGAGAATCTTCAATACGAACGTCAAGGCAATTCTATTGTACGGGGTTGAAACTTGGAGAACTAATACAACCATCATCAAGAAGGTACAAATATTTATAAATAGTTGTCTACGCAAGATACTCAACATACATTAACCGGATACTATCAGCAACAGCCTTCTCTGAAAGAGAACAAACCAGCTTCCATCTGAAGAGGAAATTAGTAAAAGACGATGGAAATGGATAGAACATACATTACGGAAATCACCAAACTGCATCACGAGGCAAGCCCTAACTTGGAATCCTGAAGGGAAGCGGGAAAAGGAAGGCCAAAGAACACATTACGTCGGGAAATAAAATCACATATGAAAAGGATAAATAGGAACTGGAAGGAGCTGGAAAGGATTGCTCAGAACAGGGTTGGATGGAGAATGCTGGTGGGCGGCCTATGCTCCTTCACGAGGAGTAACAGGTGTAAGTAAGTAAATTTTAGTTTGTTACACTCACATTTGCGGTGTAGTTTACATTCATTAAGATCATAAAATAATTTAACTCATTATGTTTCAAACGTAAGCAACAGAATTATAGGTTGAAAGAATACAATTACTAATTGCCTTTTACAGTAAATATTGTTTAGTCATACATCATCTTATAATACTTTAAGAAACTAAGATTGCAATTAATTAGAGAATATTCGTTAATAGCTGATTAATTGTTTAAAATGACAAATTCACTAAACAGATATATCATTTTAGTCTAAGCCTTTCCAACCGTGTATAATAATATCACATATAGAATTGAACTTACTAAATATAACAATTTCAAACTGCATAGTAACCAATGATGAGAAACCTTATATTGAATAAAAATAGTTATCTATTACCACGACGATTTCAGTTGTAATCCAAAATGGTGTCAGTCAGTGACAATGAAAAGTTCGTCAACTCTCTTTAAGTAAGATGGTTGTCACCTGTGACTTTAAGTAACTATCACACTTTATTTTGAATTGACGAAAGTTATGGACGTAAAAAACATGTATTCTGACTCTATTGGCTAAAAATATTGTCAGTTTTATTCAGGAATCGATCTAATCTAGACCACCATTGAAAAATTAGAAGCAGTGGACAGCCGTTTCGTCCTAGTATGAGACTCATGAAAATACTACAATCTCCACAAATCTCCATAAATCTCCATACTGAAAAAATACTATATGTATCATGAAACCTGAGAGCATTGATTTCAATATAGGGTAAAAGCTTTTTAGTTTATTTGCCTGTATTAAACTACAATATAATGACGTTTAAAAGCTCTCTATATTTCAGCGGTCCTTCCCCTGGAGTTTACGGCTAAAACATAACTAACGATAAGGAACAACAAACCCCATGCAAATTTCTCATTTGGTTATTTTATTCAATAAGAAAGGAAACATTTCCAGTTCATTTAGTTAATTTAGGAAATGTACTATGGATTAATGAACAGTCACTTCACTGAAAATTCAATCATTCATTAACAGGTTGGCAACATATTTTACCAGTGTAATGAACAAAAACTTGGTCAGAGTAAACCAGTTTATTGTACTAAGCGAAATTATGCACTTCATTTGTAAAATTAGAAAGTAATACATCAAATCAAAAAGGCAATCACTGTCTTTACCAATCACGTAGACGATGTATGGATCCAACACAAATACATAAACAATAATACACTTAAACGTTTGCACCGAAAGTGAAAAAATCATATAAGCAGCAAACTCTTCATCCAATATACTTTAAGTATTTTATGTAACTTGTTAAATAGTAATAATCATTTCCATTACATAAATGTTCAGAGAGAAAAGTTATTTTAAATTACCCAATTAAAATGTAAAACTACTTATTATTAATGTAAATTATTCACAACAGGGTTCAATATGCAAAGAATCTCATAATTAATCTAATCATTTCCTTATATTCTATATAATCTGGTATTTACTGAACTTGAGCTGATTATCTCAATATTAACATTTAGTCACAAGGTTTGAGTACAGCTGGATAATAGAAATAAAAGATACAGGGTTTGGGTTTTATTATAAACATCAATGTTGGAATATAGGTAAATACAGCTGACAGAAATCGAATATGACAAAACGTGAGCCTTGGAATACATTGTTAGCTACAATTCTTGTTATGATATAGCTAGTATTCAAGCAATCCATATATGTAATACACATATAATAATAAAAGACTGATGGAAAAATACAATTCCTCATATGAAACTTATATTTAAAATGATTATGCTTGTAGCATTTCCTTTTAATCTTATCCTAAAAACAAGTGTCAGTTACATTATCATTATATTTTACCTATCACATGAGAAGTTACTCAAATGACCATTTAAACATGTATGTATACAAAACATTATTGAGTATAATGTTAAAAAGAAACAAGTATGAAATTCATCAATCTCTGTCATCTGATATGGTTATAAAATTGAATACTATCTCTGATGAAATGAAGAAAACTTTTAGGATTGTAGAAATAATAATATTGCTATGTATATTCATCTGAATGTATTGATTTAAATTTTCTCACATTTTATAAATTTCGAAGTGTTTTATGTTTGTTTAGGGAAATAACGATTATATGATGAAGTAAATGATGTTGAACATTAGGGGTAAATATAGTACTCTGATGGAATCAGAAGTGTTTTTACTTAGCGTAATTCGACTTATGAAAGTGTCAATTCAAATTAGATGTAGTTTTCAATAGAAAGAGATTTTAGTTGAGATAATAACGAGATCGGATAAGTAGAAGATATCTATATAAACCCTTTTGAAAGTTGCCTGTAATTGATGTTCACTGACTCCATTGATGTCGAAACAATCATTATGGTATTGAGACAGTTCTCATCAACAAAAATGAATAGCAGTTGAGCCTTATCTCAAAATAACAGGTTGAAAATGTAGGCGAATGAAATTCTACATAACTACCTGTAAATAATATGCTTCTTATGAAGTATGAAAGGACGAAGTTTGAAAATATTGTGGAATCATGATGACAAATCGAAAATAAAGACAAGACAATTATTTAGTGCTACGTGGTTTTTCAGATGATGCAAGTTAGGGGCGGAAAAAATTTTATATATTGTACATAGTCCTACAATACGTTCAACTAGAAAAAGGAATTGTTAACATGTTCCAAAGATTTTAGAGTTCTGCACTACATATAGATGTATTTCCTCATTATATTTTGAAATAAAAATTTGGTAATGAAACTAATCCGAAATACAATAAACAGCAAAAAAATATGTGAAAAGGGAATTAAATCCATAGTGATGATGAATGGGTGAGACTATAGTATATGGACGACCTTTGAGTGACGCCAAAGTGACCTTGAGAGTATCTACCTACTTAATAGGGCGAAATGAAGTTTACAAAGCAGTTTGATGAATAAAGATAATAATTTACAGTTGATGGTAAATGTTAGGATTTAGATTTATGGTTTTCATCGCGAACTGACATCAGCTAAAATGCTAAGACGCTATTTGGACGAATGGGTGAGTGAATTTCGCGCCAAAATCTAAGACCAGTTATCCTAAATCTGATTGGTTCGTTCATAAATTTTAGTCTCGCCGTTGAATGAATGTAGGTGCACTATTACAATCGCTTTCAATCCATATAACTTTAATTCATAATACAAATAGTAATGATTTAATTATTGAACTCTCAGGATATCTAGAACTGACAATATGTACTCTGAACTTTCATTATCACGTTTATGGTGTGGCAATCATCTCTGGTTATACATAAGAAACATTCAATTAATAAATGTTTGCAAACTTCATTTATCACTGACAGATACCTTGATTTAAAACTATTCAGTAACCAGTAATAATAAAGTTCACCATCAACTATATTTTTATGAAATGGATTCTGATAAAAGCCAGGTAATCAAACCATACAAGGTGTTAAGTAGGTCAATCTTCCACTCTAGCGATTGAACATCAATTGTTCAATTCATTAAATGATTTTCATTTCATACGATAACCCAAACAAAACTACAGTATCTCCCATAAAACTGTTCATCTAACTAACATAATAGATAAGGCTGATTTACAAAAACCAAAAGACACTTTCAGTATCTTTCACTCCTTACTCTCTAGTTATTCATTATAAATTTCTATTACATCATCATTATTCTCAAAATATTGAACAAGATAAAAATAAGCACAATTCATAAATATAGTAGTATTCAAAATGTTTTGTAATAATGATTGTTACAACAACAACAACGAAACATAAAACATTCAGTCTAAGTTAATCATAATGATCATTTGAAAAATATAATCCATCAATAAAATTTTGTAAACTGATACAATCTATATACAAACAATGGGAAGATAAATGGATTATTTAGACATCTATGGTAACAATAAAAACTGAACATTGTAATATTTATGAATTTCATAAAATATTAGTCATATAAAGAAAAATGTTTAAACAAAGATATATTCATTATGTTCAGTTGTCAAGTTGTTGTTATGCCATCTATTCCTATCTGGTAAATATATTATTCTCAGAAGACGTTTTATGGATATGGTAGTAATTTCAGTAGTTGAAATCATGAGTGAATTAAAGTTAGACCATCATGGAAAACCTGAAAGCAGTGGACGACTGTTTGGTCCTCATATGGGACTCCTCAGCAGTGTGCATCCACGATCCCGCCTCTCATGATTCGAACTCGGGACCTATCAGTCTAGCGCGGGAGCGCTTAACCATTAAACCACTGAGCCGGCCGGCATTCAACGATGTTAATGTCTCGCGGGGAGGGGGCGGGATCGTGGATGCACACTGCTAGGGAGTTCCATACTAGGATGAAACGGCCGTCCAGTGCTTACAGGTTTTCCATGGTGGTCTAGCTTCAATTGACTCATGATTTCGACTATTGAAATATATTATTCATTTCAATTGGATGAGAATTAGGCGACAATAACAGATAGCAAATGAATAGAAAGAATATAATGATGTAATTTATGGAATTCAATTGTAGTGTTAAAAAACGAACAAACATATTTTCTAATTGAATGATAAAAATTAGAATGTATACATATGATATTGTCAAGATTATTATCTTGGTAAAAGATAAGGTCAAGAAAGTAAACCATAAATTGTTTACATTTTACATAGTTATTTCAATAATTTTATTTGATAAGAAAAAGTCCTATTCAATTTTATTTAAAAATACTTTTCTTTAAGTATTAACGCTTTTTCTTTGATGTGACTTACTTACTTACGCCTGTTACTCTTCGTGGAGGAGCATAGGCTGCCCACCAGCATTCTCCATCCAACCACATTATGGGTAATCCTTTCCACTTGTTATTCGTCTTTCTAAACAGGCACTTCGGTGTAACTGCATTCTGTGATAAGATGTAACTAAATTATGATTTAATATTTTAGGTCATTAGACCATTAGCTAACAATTTATTTACTACTAGTCAGTCAGTCAGTCAGCTACAACGTAGGACCAGGCACATATACGCATCGGTCCAAGTTGCCACACTTCATTAGCACAGCGATTTGAACACCGGATTCATAGAAGTAGTTATTTCAATGGTGGTAATTTATAAAAGAAAGATCGCATATAAGGATATAGTGCAGAAAGAAAGAATTAGTTCGTAGAAAGAAAGATATAAGGCGATTTCAATCTCATAGTTTAAGGAAAGACAGAGAGTGTATACACCGACGCCATTGTGATCGATTCTGAGCCATGTCACCCTCAGTCTCCAACCATTGGTTACGATAGTCACGTGGAGCCCAACCAAGTAGTCTGCATCTACCAACATGGCTTAGACTAGAGGTTAGTGTCTTCAAGCACTGATGCCACGTTTTGGTTTGACCGCCTCTAACTTTCTTCTAACCATCTCCAACACCGGTTAGCATTGCACTTCGTGTTAATCGGTGTTGTGGAGAATGTTGAGTATTATCAATATCACAGACCGGCCTAAGTTTCGTTTATTTACTGTAAATTTTGATTCATGATGCTAAATAGTCGGGATAACTTTATTAAAAATAATTATTTTGATTATTCACCATCAATCATTCAAACACCCATTTTATTGAATTTTTAGATTTGGTTAAAATTAAATGCAGGCAGGTGAATTTTTGCTAATAATTCCCTAGTCAAAGGCCAGGTGTATTTTAGCATTCCTGGCATTTAGTAAACCATATGGTACTGAAAGCAAACAGTCAGTAGCCAGCATATTCATTTAGCTTACTTTTAATCGGTGATATTGATATTATCTCTCAATGTATATATCATTGAATAAACTTTAGCTCATTTTGCAAATTATACAAGCTCAAAGTGAAATAGACCAACTACAGTGATATTGAAGCCTTCAAATCAATTTCATAACAGTATGTCAACCGAATGAATTACTAGCTTTATACATGATTTCAACTAAGATTTAGTAACCGATTTTTCCCTTTGGCTCGAATAAGCACAACAAATGTGTAAATTTTGTCCTCTTAATAAATAATAATGATTTTTCATTTAATCATAGGGTAAATATATTTTTTGTAGTTTTCAGTGAACAATTTTCCCTGTTTAATATTCCATATCAATGTTTTCAAATGTCCAAACCACCTTCACGTTTAATAATGGGTCCCGTTACTAAAAAAAAGCCAAGTTAGGACAACACAGATATCCAGTAAAGACTGAATTCCAAACACTTTCAACATATGATACTTACAGTTGATTGTTGTCACAAAAGATTATCTGAAATTTTAATCGAAAGTCGTTGTCATTGTAATTTAGTATTGCCAACAGTCAGCAAGTCAGCACCAACGGCAATGAATGAACATTGTGTTATAGAACATAGTTACTGAAGTCATAAGTCGGGAAAATGAATTAGAGATTTGGATTTGTCATGTCTGTTGTGATATATGAAGGATTTGGGTTCGACTCTCTGCATAACAGTTGGTCCTGAATTTCAAGTGGCCCTAAACTGAGCAGAACCAGTGATCCCTACGATGATGTTTATTTGTGATCCAAAGTGTCTTAAAATTTGCATACACATACATCTTATAACAAAGTAAACAAAATAACATCACTCCCATAGATTTGACATGTAGTGCAAATTACCTGTGATTTAAATTCTCTGTGAATAAATTTATATGTAGTTGTTTACCAAAAAATACTCCATTTACCAACTAAATGATACAGTGTTCATCTCCAGGACCATCTAATTTTAAGTCTTAATTCAATAGTTTCATACTACTTAATATCACACAAAAAAAATTAGACACTCAAAAGTACCTTTAAATGAAAAATTGCCCCCACATGCCTTGGTACGGCCGAGGGTGATAAGTGTCGATTCACTCTCACGAAATGCTTTCACACAGCCACGCGTATATAGCCACTACCAGGGAAGTCCTACTCATTGCCTTCTTGTGGCGGGCATGTTGTTTACGAAACTGAGAGGACGAAAAGCGAATGTCCGGCGCTTTAATCCGGTTGATGGACACGGAGAGTCTACCTAGGGAAGTTCGAAAACCATGATTACAAACAAATGGTGTACATGGGATCAAGTATCCTGAAGGAACAAATGCCATATGAACCTATTGTTGGTTACCGGTTGCCATGGGACTGCATCTTCTTATGTAGCTCCACTGCCTTGTTGATCAGACATTTAGATCAAAGGTTCCGGTTGTTGCCACCTAAGAAAACCACCTGCTTTAATCTGGGTACCAGGACTGTATCACAGCCTACACACAAATCAAGTGACTTGTGTGACGCATATATATTCGGTTCCCCTTTGTACCAACATTTATGTGTTCAAATAAATAAATAATAAACTATCCACCTCAATTTTATCTTCAAATCTGAGCTATTATCGGATCGCTAAGCCGTAACTTACAAGAAGAGAACATTTTCATGGTTATTACGAGAGGAAGTTAATAGAAATTATTGGAGTGAATAATTTAATTCATAGACTGACCTTAAATAGACAATCATTAGAATTAAGAAAGTACAAAGCAATTGCTTTAGTTTGATATGAGATGATGGATGCTCTCTGTTGATTCCGATACCAGAATAAAATAACTGTCCAATGCTTCAGGGTTTTCAATAATTGTATCATTAATATTAATCAAACAATTAAACTATGAAATTATTATTTTCAACTGATTCTCCATAAACATATTTTAGATTAGCATAACCGGCAAGCTTCCTAACATATATATCAACTGAGATAAATTTTTTATCACATTTCTTTTCAGGTGTTTTGGCAAGGGCGGCCTGCTTGATCATCTGGGCTACCTGTTCCTGCCATCTAGATATTTCAACAAGTTATCTATTTTTGTTTGTTTTAATATATCACTATGTTTATTAATCGTATAACCTATTCTGTTGCGTTTCGGAAAAATGTACAACCTTTCGTTGTCAAAATTACAAAAAACTCAATAAGAGACAATGTGGTTGCTGGCAATATACAACGGAAAGAATGCACAGTATTCAGATGTTCATTTAGTGAAATGCTAACATCTAACTGGCAATCACTCAATATTTATCACCAGGACCGACCAAGAAGAAAGAAACGGAAACTTGTTGAAATACTTTACGCTGAGAATTCTATATTGTACCAAAAATATAATATTGAATAAAGCTGATAATAATAATAATAATAATAATAATAATAATAATAATAATAAGATTTTGATAATTTCAATGGTTGAAATCATGAGTCAATTGAAGCTAGACCACCATGGAAAACCAGGGAGCACTGGACGGTCGTTTCATCTTAGTATGTGACTCCTCAGTATTGCGCATCCCCGATCCCACCCCACGCGAGATTGGAACCCAGGATTTATCAGTCTCGCGCGAGAGCGCCTAACCGTTAGATCACTAAGCTGATCGGAATAAACTGTTTTAATGTCTAACTTCAACCAATCCACGAAATTGTCCCACCGTCCACCATTGTTTTCAGTGAGCTGATATCTCACAACAAACCTGGTTGAACTCCACTGGACTCCCATACTAGGACGAAATGGCCATTCAGTTTTCCCAAGTTTTCTACGGTGGTCTAGCTTCAATCGACTCATGATTTCAACCATTGAAATTTCTTCTCAACATACATTTTATTGCATCAACAACAACAACAAAAAAAAAGAACGTAACAAAAGATTGGAATGTTTAACTTAAAATTGTTCGGATAACTAAATTTTGGAAATTATAAATCTCATCATCACATAACTTCGTTTTTTTTTCTTTAAAATACTATGGATACCATAGATATAACTCTTAACTTATTGATAATACTGAAAGGTATATACGTATATGTTTATATATATTTATATATTCCTTCAATTTGTACATTTGAACAGTTAAAAGAAACAATTTTTACATTAGTTTATTCAAAACATTGAATAATCATACATTAATGATTTTCATATTATTATTGCTATGATTATTATTAATATCAGTGATAGTACTGATTGAGAAATTTCTCAATTCACTCTATCAGTTTATCTTATAACCATAAAATTGACAAGTCACTAGATTATCATTGATTAAAAAAGGATATAAATATGACTTATTATTTTTATGTAACTAACACCACAGTTTTTATTATTATGACCTTTATGTTTGTCGTTTTTTTTCTTTATATCTGTCAATTGGAATATAATTTGACCCATAAATTATTTTCTTCTTTACCTCTTGATTAGGACATAACCTCAATTGTTATTTAGTCTTGAATCTATTTTATGATGCAATCTTTTCTATTCTCCTATAGACATATATTTCCCATATATAACTATATATGTATATGAATATACAGTTTAAGTAAATGATTTCGTCGAGAAGAGAAAATTTTCTTCACTGAATTCTCTTTTTCTTATTCAATACCGTAGTAAATTGTCTAGCGTTTACATGATCTCATTGATGATATTCATGACTGAAACCATATTATTCTTAGTTGGTAGATGTATATCCTTTAAAGATTATATTTACATAGTCACAATATAATAATTCATTTAAAATTGATGGATTATTTGGGACTCGCCAGCTAGGTGTACTTGTATTATCAGTTTGAATATCAACACTGTAATGGAATAACACTTAGTTGATTAGTCTCAAATAGGAAGAAATGTACGTATTGGATCACTGGTAATAACCATAAGTATACAAATCTATAAGTCATCTTATAAGCTCAAAGAATCGTGAATGACGAGAATACGAATCTCATAGGGTACAACCAGGTACAACTAGTTGAGGAGTACATATCAGCACAAAACGAAAATCCAAAATATCCTGCTGACTAACACCAAATAGTTAACATTAAAACACATAATTAAGTCACTCCTGCTCATAACCACGTTTCAACTTACTACCCAGAACTCAATCAACATTGAAAGACTAGTAAACAATAACAGTAGTCACTACTCAGTGATCAGTCATAATATATATGAAAGAGATGTGTTTTTTTAGAAGACGAAACAAACTACTGATATCCTTAAATTTTTTTAAAGATATATATATATATATAAATCAGTGTACATACATATTACTTGGTTTACTCGAATACACTCCATTTAAAATGGAAAACATTTTCTGAACCTAACAAATACATTTGTTAACAAGAATCACTTATTAAAGTTAGTTTTTGTCATTGTTTGATAATAATTGAAGAATCATTGAGAACTAAAATACACTGGACTGACGTTTTTCTACCTTTAAGTATAAAATTTTTCTTCAGAGAGTAATCACAACCTCTTAAGAGATCAAACTTAGAACCTTAAAGTTTTTATAACGAATGTGTTATCTTTAAACCAAAGAAGTAGAACACAATAGTTTCAACTTTTTAACTTCAGTAAATTACTGATATACTTCGATATTTTTCAATATTACTATTCCTATCTATTCACCATATATAAAAATCTCATGCTCCAATATAATTATTAACCAATGATACCTAATCTTCCAGTGAAACTCCATTTGTTATTAATCGATAACAAAAAAGTAACCAAATGAATGACATATGTGGATTTTAATTTTTCTTTTAAAAAAAGTAATACACAAATATGATTTCATCAATAGTTTATTTATTGAATTCGAACAAAGTCATACATCATAATGTTACTATGGCTAAATCACTATATGCGTTTCACGTTTCTTCTATTCTTGTTTATATTTTAATCGATATGATGCTTCATTCGATTTTGTAATCAATATTGTGCTTTAATCACTTGAAATATCTTATTTTTTTTTCAGAAAAAAAACACTTTCGTTGGTAATATCCTGTAAGGGGTGGGGATAAATATTTCACGTCTAAATGAGTAGTACACTATTCAGTCATCTTAGGATAAATTTTAAACTTCATCCGTTTAATTGATCTTGTTCTGGAAAATATGAAATGATTGTGAGGTTGTGGAGATTGTCGAAATTGATCAAAGCCGGATCTAAATTATCCATTATGAAATCCACACTGAAATTTTTGGGTTCATTTCCAGATTGAGGGGTTGTGAATTTATATTTCTGAGGAGTTTTATATCGAAAAGCTGATATCCTGTGCTCCTAGGCTTTTCATCGTTACACAATTTAGGTCGCTTCGTCATCTCGAATCAACATGTCTTGTTTTAGACAAGGAGTGAAATACACATCTAAGCTTTTTAAAACTACTAAAGTGACTACTTTATTGTGGCTTGTGACACTGCAACTGTGGTTGTTGTTACAACTGTGTTATTGTCTACTTAAAATTGATTTTGATTACCGTATTTTTAATCTGATACCTCAGCTTGTAGTTTTCTTTCCGGTTTTTTTGATAGATTACTGTGAATGATTACTAAAAATCCACAAGCGCGCAGATAGCAAGCACACAGGGAAACGATTGAATGTGAGTGAGTGTTAGAAATCCATATATATTTATGAGTGTTAATCCATTGTGGGTAAATTATTGATTGTCTGTGTGTTACAACTAATGGGAGAATAGATAAAGATTGATATGCAGACACGCGCTCGGTGTCTAAATTACAGAGAGTAGACAAATAATAAAATATCAGTAGTTGAGATCAAGAGTCAACTGAAGCTAAACCACCACGGAAAAGCTGGAAGAACTAGGCGGCCGGTTCGTCCTATTGCGTGACTCCTCAGCAGTGTGCATCCACAACCCCACCTCATGGGATTAAAACCCAGGACCCAACAGTCTCGCGCGCGTGCGCTCAACCATTAGACTACTGAGCTGGTCGGCATCCAACAGTGTTAATTTCTAACTTCAACCAATCCATGAATTCAGCTACTAAATTACTATAATATCCAAAAAGTCCTCTCTAATTAAGTAATTGCTGAAAAAAAGTGAAAATCACGAGATGATAATGTTTTTATATAAAATATTTTAAACTCAATACCTCGAAGCATATGTTTTAGTGTCAGCTGAACTAATATGAGGTATCATAATGCGTTAAGTATTTCACCGTTTAAATATTTTTAAGAAGGGTGATGATGATTAGCATTTTCCAGATAGCTGAAAATCTAACTAGCTCAGATGATGATGTAACGACTAGAGTTAAAAGTAATTGGTTTCAAGAGATATTCTTTCAACATTTGAATTGTAGGCTCTGATTAACGCGACCTACATCATTTTGGGTAAGCAGCATTGGACATCACCAAGTATGTTTATGTATATCTGAAAGCTATGTACAAGAATGTTAGCATCATTTAACGCCTATGGTTACAAACAGACTGAGACAAGATGTTATAGCATACTCTACGTTATCCTATGTATTTAGTGTAAATCAGTCACAATAGTCAGATCAATTTTTTTTTGTGTGTAGAGAAGTTTTGACTCATCACATCTATTACGTGTGTTTGATGTGATTGAGTTATTTTAGTTCATAAATAATTATTTACATTCAAGACTATGGGTCAGTCATATGAATTTGCAGACATAAAAACACCATTACAAATTAATTAAATAAGATTTATAATCATTTGTAGAACTCGTAATTAAGGGAGGTCAACGTATAGAGTTTTCTGAACAGACATATGGATACTGCAAATTCAGAAACATGGACCACTTGGAAAAAAACGTCTGCTCATGAAGCCGCAAATCGACGGTGATACAACTAGTGACTTATTATACGACAGTCATACTGGAACAATGAAAAGGACTTTTGATCCAGGTAACCACTGTTTTTTGGTCTCCATTCTATCCATAATAGTTCCACAACTGAAGGACAAATGATCCGCTTTTCTCACATCTTTATGTATTTATGAATCCAATTACTTCTGCGGAGAAAATTTTACTGGGTTTACGACCAGACAACTTAGCCAACGAGATAACAAATATCTCACTTGGTGGTTTAGAAATAGTCAGAATAAAACCATACACCTCTCCTTTTTATCACAGTTAATAGATCAAACCAAAGCATTCACCGTGGTTCATCTTATAACATGGAATCTTTTGAATGGGGTTCGATTTTATTCTCCACCTGTCAGTCAGGCTAATAGCTTCACTTTCTACATTCAAAAGAGATTTGTAGCACATCTATTACTTTCTTAATTAACTGTAACTTAAGAGACGATCCTATCATTTGTTTACATCTTTTGGTTATCTCGATTGTTCTCCTTTACTATTTATGTGTTTTCACCGACTACTTGCATATTTCTTAATACTTAATATTTAATATAATCATAATCTTTACAAGTTTATTATTTCTAGTTTTGGTTTATTTTATGTGTTGAAATACTTATTTAGGTTATCATTATTCTCATTACTACTAGTACACATGTCACTTTACTACCAATTCACAATCTTTAATTATTATATTATGTAATTAGTTATGCAATGAATCTCAATGTTACTACTAACTCATAAACTGACCTAATATTTTTCATATGTATACCTAAATATTACTTCTATCAGAGTTAAACTTGATGATGGAAACAGTATTGTTTGCTTTAAAGAGGAAGGATGTATGAGTAAAATATGAGAGAATGAATTTGAAGGAAATCTAACATTTCACTCGACAATCTGGTTCAAGCTTTTCAAAGGAACATAGTCAAACAACAAAATTATCGAACATAAATAGTTCTTAGGTTAACTGTATACTAAATAGGTCATCCAATCATGTTAACAATATTTAAAGTAGGTATTTGATATGAGACATGTGGTGTATAAAGAAAAGAGTGTTAAGATAATGGATTGTTTATATTCGTAAACGGATCTGAGGTATGAGAAGAAATTTCATTCACTGTTTATCGCCTCTGATCGTATTGTTTGCTTATATGCGTTGCTCCAATAGACGGTTACTAATAATCAATTCTAATAATGGTAAATAAGTATATGACAATAAATCACTAAATTAAAATTCAGTTCACAATTTTCACTTTAATCGCTCTGTGAAAAATTATATCTCAAACCTAGTCAATAGTGTTCAAACAGTAATTGCGTTTTACAGCTTACATTATTTCTAGTGTTTTTACCGATAATTACAATCAGTGATAATGAATTCTAATAGTTGGATTCATGAGTCGATCAAGCTAGAACATCATGGGAAGCTTGGAAGCAGTGAACGACTGTTTTGTCCTAATGTAGGACTCCTTAGCAGTGTGAATCCAGGGTCCCGCGTGCGCGACTCAAACCCACGACCTCTTGTCTCCGTCGCGAACACTGGACCTCTAGATCACGATGTGGATGTCTAACTTCAATCGATCCATGATCTTGAGCAACCATTCATCAATTGCCTGAGGTAGATACCTGCCTCTACCCTACACACATTAGACTCCACTAGTCATGCAAGATCATGGATCAATTGAAGTTAGACATTACCACCATGAGGTGATGGCTCAGTGATCTGGAGGTTAAGCGTCCGCGAAGGAGATCAAAGGTCCTGGGTTCGAGCCTCGCATGTGGAATCCTGGATGCACACTGCTGAGTCCCACACTAGGATGAAATAATCGTCCAGTGCTTCCAGGTTTTCGATGGTGTTCTAGTTTAGATCAACTGATGAATTTAACTATTAAAATGACTACAATCTCCACAATCCCTCATTCTAAAGATAATAAATTTCTCCAATATGTATTATATCATAATAGCTTTTGTTTATCATAGTTACATGAAAACAACTTCATAAACAAGTTTCATTTCAATATATCATTTGACTCACGAAAAAATTTTTTTAATTTAATTCACAAGAAATTCAAATTATTTTCTCCTCTTATATTATAAGACTATTGTAACTAAGTAATTATATAAAACGATTAATCAAGTAAACTATTAACTGAGATGGTGACATTTATGATGCTGTTTAATAAGAAACTACAATAACGAGAAGTGAGAAATCTATATTCCATTCATTCATTGTTTTTTCATTAATAAAAATATGTGTTACATTAACCTAAATGAATGATGAATGTTTAACTTTTTCAACCAATGTAATGAATAAACTG
The DNA here is from genome assembly GCF_000699445.3 of Schistosoma haematobium. Classification (NCBI taxonomy): domain Eukaryota; kingdom Metazoa; phylum Platyhelminthes; class Trematoda; order Strigeidida; family Schistosomatidae; genus Schistosoma; species Schistosoma haematobium. The sequence goes on along the minus strand of NC_067198.1, from coordinate 43,182,962 downwards.
AAATTGATTTATAAGCAGAGATGGATAGTGGCTAGCAGTGGAATCCAGGACGCGCGTTTCGTCCTGTTTGGGACTCGTCAGCTGGATGTACCTGCCTATCAGAGTTGATGTTCACTCTGGGACTCGAACTCAGAACTCAGCAGCTAAGTGGATAACGCGATGGCGTTTGAAGACATTTCATTTAGTAGGTTTACTATAGTTTAAAAGATAAATTTCAGGGGTCTTAGTTTCATTCAGTCATCAATTTTATCATAATTAATGTAGAACTTAGCATAAGTGTTTGTATCGCAAAACGGTCCACACCGTTTTAACACAATGCGATGAAAACATCAAGATGAATAATTAAGAAGCAATAGTGTTTGTAACAGCAAAAGTTGATTAGGGTTAGGGAATATAATTAGGAAAGAGAGAATAATTAGTGGAAAAAGTACGAAAAAAGTGTAAAACTCAAAATTTAGGAATAGATTAAGAGTGGGTCCGTCCGCATCATTGCGACCAATTCTGAAACATATCGCTAAAAGTATCCATCTATTGATCACGATAACCATTAGAACTGTGGTTAGGTAGTCAACACTTACTAACATAGCTCTGACCAGCATTCAATAAAATCACGGGCCAATGCTATGTCATTGTTTTACTACTCCTATCTTTCTCACGACCTTCTCCCACTCCAGCCAAGGCTGTACATTGAGGTAGTCCGTGATTATACAGACGTAGCACATATTCTAACCGCTTCACTTAATGGCAATTCACAGTTTCACAAACCGATTTGTCATCGTTGCGTATTACCAAATACCTAATCTCAACATCAGTAACTTGGTAATTCCAACATACATGACCAACGCTCCAAAAAGCGCATGATTAAATGCTAGTAATCTATAATTCTTTCTACTTCTTAAAAGCTATGTTTCACAGCTGTAAAAAGTTTCTCCGTCATACATTTTAATGACAAACATTACCACGAAACCTTTAAGTTCTCGCAATTGAATGCTGCCATTAAGTCAAGAAGTTTCATTATTAACGAGTGTCAATACGTACCCCATGTTCTGGAGCCTATTAAAACGTGACTACTTTTTTTCAATAAATATATTTCTACATCTGAAACTATGTCGAATTTCACATATTTACTGTCTACATGTTTTAATTAACGGCTGGAGGTCCAAGAAAATCAAAAAGTTAAACTGATTTTCTATAAATGATAGGTTAAATGATAATTTTTTTCAAAATTATTAAATGATTTAATATTGAAATACATATATTTCTGTCTCTGAAAAATGTTTACACAATGTGCTCTATTCTTACTTAAAAAAATAACGGTATTCTATTTGATAATTAGTTATGTAAGAAAGATTAGTTCACTGAAGAGTTCTCTTTTCAGCGAATTCATCTTTCTTTTCGCGGAAAAGAGAACTCTTCACTGATCTAACTTTCTTACTTAATATCTTAATGGGTGTATTCCGTTTACTAAAAAAAAAATTAGTTATGCACAAATTATAGGAAACTCCACCTGAAGCTCCTCTGGGGCTACTGCCGATCCTAAGCCCGGATAAAGGAGGAAGGTTAGGCATGGGGTTAGGACCCCATTCCATAGAAAACTAACTCGCTAAAAAACGTTAACCACAGAAAACAAAAAATTGATCAAACCACAAATTATAAGAAACTGACTAAGTAACAATATTTTTTTCTCTAAAAAAAAGAAAATTAAAACAAAACTTACAATAATGTTCTTTGACATGTTGCACAACGAAAACATGCCTTATGATAAACTCGTTCACCGGTAGATATACGATCTACAGGATAAATACGTTTTCCACAATCAAAGCATAAATCCATATATTGCTAATATGAGTGAATATTTTAGAAAACAAAAAAAAAATTCATAAAACGATAACATTATATATTAATTAGGCATTATCATTATAAATAATTATAATTTTAAAAGAAACGTTAAGATATGAATGAATACTTCTTAATGTAATTTATACTTTCAATTAAGAGTTCGCTAAACAATTTGAATATCATACATTTGATCATTGGTTACGTTATGAGCACAAATCGATAAACAAACAGTCTAATACTTGGACAAATCTTCAGATGATGTAGAAGTTTTGTAGCTCAGGTGAATAATTTTGATGGAGTTTTATTCTCTGCTCTGGATGGTTTAGTCGTGAAGTTTTCATCGTTCTTCTGATCAACATCATCAGCACAAACTTTAGGTAGAAGTAAACTATCCAACTCAAAGAATAAAACTCTATCAAAAACTTGGACAAATCAAATCGTTCAGTTCTATTTGATTTTTAATAATATCTAAACTATGATTATTCTCTAACAAATGCAACTTGTAAATTAAATCTCCTGTAGACAGACATATTCTAATTGTTAGTATATTGAGTTACATAAATAAAAATGAAGTAATTGAGAATGCTGAAAAATGTTTATAAGGAGTTCATTGATTTAAATGTTACTATTACACACCTTATAAAATAATGAATGAATGTATGTTATTCCTCTACAATGAACATAAATCCATTTATTTGGATGCCAATACGGTAAAACAATGTTTTACTTGAGATCATGAACCGATTGATGTTAGACCACTATTGAAAACTTGGAAGCACTGGAAGGCCATTTCGTCCGAATGTGGGACTCCTCAGCAGTGCGCATGTACGATCCCGCTCGCGGGTTCCGAACCCAGGGTCTTAAGTCTCGCGCATGAACACTTAAGCTGATGGACCACTGAGCCGGCATCCAATCGTGTTAATGTCTAACATCAACCAATCCACGAAATTGTGCGACCATCTTCCATTGTACTGAGGTAGATACCTGTCTCTACCCGACACGGATTAGCTCCACTGGATGCACACTGCTGAAGAGTCCCACAATATAACCGAAACGGCCATCCAGTGCTTCAAGGTTTCCAACGGCGGTCTAACATCAATCGGTTCATGATCTCAATCAAAACCTGAATAATATCCACAACCCCAACACTGACAATGTTTTACTGTTGTATGGTTAATAACAGAGTTTATTCTCATATAGATAAAGCAATGATTCACATACATTAAAGAACATTTCTTCCTGTCAATAGGTTGTTTTATGTTTCTGTGTAACATTTGCTAATCTTTGATTTTGTTTAACTGACAACAAATAACGTATTTCTATGCCTAAAGATTTTAATAAATAAGTTATTTATGAACTTACTATTTACTTTAACATAACTCCATTATTGTTTTTTATAAATAACTATTTTTATACTCACTTACCAAACACTTAACTATTTACAAACTATAAAATATGATCCCGCTGTAGGTATAATACAAATAAAATGTTATTAAAATATTGCAATAAATCAATTTCAGTAAAGAATTAGCTTCAAAGAAATCATTTTGAGAAATACAATTGTCAGCTAACTAATAAGAATTTAAACTGTTAAACATTGGTTGTCAACTTTCATCAAAGACTTGTACTCTTTTTGTTGAATAAAAATACAAATAGTGAAAACAATTTACAAATTAATAACAAATTATCAGTATAGGGGTTGTGAAGATTATTCAGGTTTTGATTGGGATCATGAATCGATTGATGAGAAGTCCCACAATAGGATGAAACGTCCGTCCAGTGCGTCCATGTTTTCAATGGTGGTCTAACATCAATCAGTTTTTGATCTCAATTAATAATAAATTATCTAGCTTTCAGATTGACAGGCTTTTTTCTCAGTATACTATAGTGATATCAATATATTTAAAAAAAACTGATGAAATAATAGAGATGGATTCCCCGTAAATATATTTATTCGCTAAGTTTTCATTATCATTTATTGGCAAGATCATCAGTCTCCGCTTTGAGAAGAAGATATAAATAACGTTATCCTATCGAATCTTAAAAGTCAAATATATCACTTCAAATGAATGTAAAACCAGGAAAAAAATGACAAAACTGTATACTGAACTATTTAGTCAGTCATATAATAAGGAAACCATTTCAAAAACTTTTATCAGCATAACAACGAAAAAAATTGATTAAGACATTAAACAAAATGTAAGCATTTCAGTAGACAATAAAATAAAACAAAACAATGTTTGATAATATTTATAGGGTAAATTGTTAGTTGTCATGATGTATTGTTTCGTGATAAAACTAAAAACCACTTTTAAGAAAAAATATAATTTAATGACACATTTCAATTGACTCATGATCACAGCTATTGAAATTAATATAACATCCACAAAAACCCCTTCTGATACTAATCAACATATGCTCACTAGTGACTGGCTTCAAGAGGTATATCCTGGAGTTCTACTGAGAAGCAGTGACTAATGGAGTTCAACCAGGTCTGTTGTGAGATAGTAACTCACTGAGGACAATGGTGGATGTGTCGCTCAATTTGGTGGATTAGTTAAAGTTAGACATTAACACTGTTGGATGCCGACCAGCTCAGTGGTCTAGTGGTTAAGCGCACGCGCGCGAGACTGATAGATCATGTGTTGGAATCTTGTGGGGGCGGAATCGAGCATGGGCACTGCTGAGGAGTCCCACAATAGGACGGAATGGTCGTCTAGTTCTTCTAGGTTTTACATGATCGACTAGCTTCAAGTGACTCATGATCTCAACTGTTGACATTTAAAATGAGCTAACTTTATAAAATTCAGAAAGTTGTTCTAAATAGCACCAGAGTTATTCTAATCAATTGAAATAAATTTTTCTTGGGTGTGTCTGATTATGTAGACATGTTAATTTCTCAATTTCGCACGTACAAATAATTACTTTACTTTTCTTTTAAAAAAGTGTTTCAGTAGACATTCTATCAAATCAGTTCTTGCTAATTATTTCATTAATACTTCACAAATGAATCACGTATTTCTCTAGGCACTGATTTTTTTGTGTTTGTTGATTTCACATATTACACTTAGTACTAATGAATAGTGATTATTAGAAGTTCATACTATTTTCAGTGACTCTTATCTATCATCAGAAGGGGTTTTGTAGAGATTTCAATAATTTCAGTAGTTGAAATCATGAGTCAATTGAAGCTAGTCCATCATGGAAAACCTGGAAGCACTAGACGACCGTTTTGTCCTATTGTAGGACTTCTCAGCAGTGCACATCCACGATTCCGCTCCCCACGAGATTCGAACTTGGGACCTATCAGTCCCGCGTGCAAGCGCTTAACCATTAGACCACTGAGTTGGCCGGCACTCAACGGTGTTAATGTATAACTTCAACCAATCCACGAAATCGCGCCACCGTACATCATTTCATTGTTACTGTTAGTCTAGTAGGGCATGAACAGTAATATATTTAACGATGAATTGTATCTTTTCTGCCACTGACATAAATATCTGGTTGTAAATCAGTTTATAGACTTAAAAACAACCAAGTATCAATACTTTAAAAAGTGTAAGCACAAAACATTTGAAATCAGAATGATCATTTATTAGTAGAAATGAGTGAGAAAATACAACTATTCATCTTGTTAGTAAATTAGATCACAAGAAAGTCTGTTAACGTTTCAAGATTTTAATGGGTCAAACAATAAAAAACAAGTAATTTTAAATGATATTTAAAATAAGATGGATAATTTGATGCGGTTGCAGAATAATAAATAAGAACTTTCGACTAAATTTGATCGAATAGTTTCACACTATTTGGGCGCCGAATTAATGTGAGACCATAAAGAGGAAGAATGTATTTGTAACATCTTAGCGAATGAATTTTGAAGTAAATCCAACGTTATAATTTCCTTGAAAAAGATTGGACCAGATTGCTAGGTGAAACGTTGGATTTACTTTAAAATTCATTCGCTGAGATTTTACAAATACATTCTTCCTCTTTAAAAGTGTATTTGTATATTATAAATTTTAATTGCTGAAAAATTCCCATTATAATAAAACACAATTTATATGAACAAAGAATATTCTTTTCAATAATGTTGGGGCTGATTAATATAAAGTTGTTAACTTGAATCAGTTTAAAAGTGAAATGAAATTGTGTGATAAATGATCAGAATAAATATGGTCAACATGGGGTGGCAGAGAAAATGGATATCCGGAGAAATTTATAAATAAAAACGTAGCCAATAAAAGACAGCATAGAGAATGCCTAACTGGAAATAAAAAGCCTCTGTATATACGCTTACAATTCAGAGGCGATGCACCGAGTGCAATGCTAGAACTGAAGATAAGAAGATCAATTCAAAGGACTTTTAATGCAGGTAAACTACAACTAATGTTTTCCACACGTCCAAAAATCACTCCGAAGTTGAAAGGTAAATTGCTTAAACTAGCCACGTCTTTCTGTATCTATCAATTCAACTGCTCCTGTAGAGCAGGTTATATTGGCAGACGTCCTAGGCATTTGTACATTCGGGCTCGTGAGCACCTTCCGGTGTGATTAAGCAAACGTTTGGTCAATACGGTTAACAGCCCCATTTTAGACCATCTAGTTCAGACGGGACATGCTGCTAACATGGAGCAATCTTTTGCAATAATCTATCGTGTTAGCAATAGTCTACCTAGTTCCGTCAGATTGAGAATCATACAGACGGCTGAAGCAATTGCTATTCGGTTCAAAAAGCCAGAGCATTGCATCCAAAAGAAATATGTTCAGCCACTCCTTTTACTCTGGCCAACCTTGGGGCCAACTAGTTAATAATCAATCTTATAATATGGTGACGTAATTTGATTAATGTTCATTTTATGTCCCAAACTTATTATTATTATCTTTACCATTGTCATTATCATCTTTATCATTGTCATTATTATCATCATTACACTTAATAACGTATTTGAGGAATTTATTCAGCATCCGCCCCTATCTACTATATCTGACCTAATTCATAATATTCTACATATTACGTAATTTCTGATTTTCATTCCATTATTTTCTCTCTCACCCCATGTTGATCATATTTATTCTGATCATGATTTATCACACAATTTCATTTCACTTATAAACTGATTCAAGTTAACAACTTCATATTAAGTTTTTGATTGAGATCATGAACCGATTGATGTTAGACCATCACAATTGAAAACCTGGAAGCATTGGACGGCCGTTTCGTCTAACATCAATCGGTTCATGATCTCAATCAAAAACTTAATAATCTCCACAACCCCTATACTAGTAACTTCATATTAGTCAGCCCCAACATTAACGATTTGATTTGATTTCATATAACAAAAACAACAATTCTTAATTCACATATTACAATTTCCAAATGATGTACTCTGCCTTGAAACTGGTCAATTTATAATTACCTGTTGCGTTTCATATTCATACTTCATCGACTAAATTATCTATCTATTATAAACCCTATGCTCAAATGCCACCATATTATTCAAACAAATAAACTGAAAACACGTCTTAGTTTCTTCATAACATCTATTTTAGACAGATCAAAAAAGTCCACAGAATGACTATGAATATGTCTCAAAAATCTATACGGTTTTTCTAGGAATGACAAATTATATATTCTTGAGAGAGAAAAAATATCAGGTTGTATTTTTGAAACGTATATTAACTTAAGTTGTTACGTTTTTGAAGTAAACGAACATTAAATCGAATCAAAAATGTATACTATACTTACTGAATAAACAGATTGATGCTATCCAACGGTGTTAATGTCTAACTTCAACTAATCCACCGAATTGAGCGGCACATCCACTATTGTCATCAATGAGTTACTATCTCACAACAGACCTGGTTGAACTTCATTGGTCACTTCTTCTCACTAGAACTCCAGGATATACCTCTTGAAATCAGTCACTACTGAGCATATCATTATTATTATGAGAAGGGGTTTTGTGGGGATTGTAGTAATTTCAATAGTTGTGATCATGAGTCAACTGAGGCTCGTCCACCATGGAAAACCTGGAAGCACTGGATGGCCGTTTCGTCCTATTGTGGGACTTCTCAGCAGTTTAAGTTTTCCATGGTGGTCTAGCTTCAATTAACTCATGATCTCAACTAACTGAAATATGCTTAGTGAAAAACAAATTGCTTACTCCTAATCGTTTCTAATTAAATCAAGGTGTCTCATCTAATGTAACTTTATTTCGTGTCAATAAATTTTCAGGGAGTTTAAAAGTGGTTTAATGGCTGTTAAGATGTAAAAACGTAGTTTCCGTTCCAAATTAAAATCAACTGAAGTGTTATTGAAATGAGGTAGCCCTGGAAATTATTTTGTTTTATTTCGAAATTTATTCTCATTAACTTAGAGATATCATGCTTGCTTGAATAATCGATAGGTGCAGAAAATATATGTAGATGGTCACAACCGTTTTTGGAGCACTGTTCGAGCGTATCGAGATTGACATGCAAGCGATGTGATGGTTGGACTCTAAATCTCCATCTATTGAGGTGATTGTGACATTTGTTACGTATGAATAACCTCAGACTATCTCTAAATGTATTATTATCTGATGAAGTTAACTGGAAGAAAGCTAAGGGTAGCAAAACGAAGACATAGTAATAGTTTATGAAATCACTGACCACTGGACTTAGTCATTTTGGTTGGCGTAGATTACCGTGTTGTGGTTTGGGCGATAATCTTAATCAATGGCTGGAGACGCTGTGTGACATGGCTGATAATCTGCCGCGATGGAACATGTATCGTGTTTTATCTATCCCATTATTCCTTCATACTTGCTTTCTTATCCTCCTTCACGAACCATTTTGTCAATGCTTAAATGATCTCATCACAAGTGCTCGCACAATTATTTCAACTTAAACTGTTATTTACCTTGTTTATTTAGTCTCATTATCCCCATTTAGTACAGCGCCTTAGGCTAATGTAAATCTGTGTTAAACTCTATACTGATTATGACTATCTAACCACAAACCTTGAAGTTTCTAAACTCGATCCTACGCGGATTCATTGATGTTCACAACTAAAGAGTACCAAACCAGGATGTAACTTTTGTCTAATGTTTCCTAGTTTTTAATAGTTTTTCCTACCTTATGTCAATTTGTAGTTAAATCTATCCATATCTTTTCACAAAACACCCAAGTAAGTAAAGAAAATAACCTGAGAAATTAAATGTTTATTATTTAAACAATGCTTATTAGTAGAATAAAATAATGTTTCTTTCTGGCAAAAACCATTCACTATGGCACCAGGTGAACAGTGTAACATTGTATGAGATAAGCAATACATGTACAATTCAACGAATATTCACTTACCAAATAATGTTTCTGTAAAAGTGTTTTCAAGTCAAATGTAAGTTAGTATATAATTAACTGGAAAAACATTGATTCACAATAGCAGTAGCATTGTACTAACTGCAACAAATTACGATATATATAAATATGAAAGCATTGGTAGCTGTTAGATTATAATTCAGGCTTAATTGTTATTAAGTGTTATAAACCTAGAATTCTGCATGTTTGTTAGCTAAGCGCACTACGTCATCTTAAAGAAATGCATATTTTGCAAATATTGATCACTTAGGAGTAATAAAAGGTATGTTGATCTAACCCTGAGTCTAAATCAAGTTCTTTCGATTATGCTACAACGAGGTTAGTAGTCCAAGTTGTTGAACATCGCAAGCAATATTATTTCAATGTTGGTCGATTAATAACGATTAGTAGCAAGCTTTATATCTAAGATTTCCGGTAGTTAAGACTTGTCAATAAGTCTCCTCCGTAACCTTAATGGGACTGATCGATCAACACTAAGGACTAGGTAAGCATGACACTGGCAGTTTTCCAGCTGTTAATCAATATGAGTATCGCAGTTTTACAGGAAGTCAGTCAAAACCCCGATAGCTCAGTGGTAAAGTTTACAACTGTGATAGTGTGTGGTTCGAGCTCGAGTCCAAAGAGTAGTATCAGTTCTTACTACATCGCAGAAATGACTTGCTGGTAAGCACTAAATTGCAATTTTAGAGTTCTCCAGTGATCACATTTATCTAACATGCTCTCTTTGGATTGGTTAACTTACTTCAGGTATAAACTATATAATAGAGTTATCTCTGAAATCTTGGGTAATATTTTGATCATTAATTACAGAAGTCAAATTTATTAATTTTAGTAGTGAAGTAAATGTTTGCATACATTTTATGAAAATGAACTTCGTTGTCTTTTTATTTTACTCAGATCTATTAATTAAGGTTTAAGCACTATATATATACTTCGATAAATAGAATCCCAAGGATAATGAAACCACAGTAAAATATATCTGGCAATTATGGTTTACTACTAAACAAAACGACGGAACAATAAACTAAAAAAATATATGTCATTAAATGAGTTACAGTATTGCAGCGATTGCTTTTATCATTGAGTCAAACATTTCGTTAAAAACAACTAAGGCTGTTGATTAGAAAAACTCATGAAAATGAAATACTTGAACTAAAAGCATCCAGTTTATGAATACCTACACCGTGATCAATCCATGGAATAAATAAATGTGCATAAAACAATCGTCTCAATGAAAAATCCTATTTTAAAAGAAACAAATAAATGAGTTCTTTGTTTTTTTCCTTATGAAATTGAAGATTAAAAGCATATTTATTCGTTTACATGTTTAAATGGTTAAAAATAGAAGTGATGGAAATTTGCTAAACAAGTGTGTGCTTACAGTCTAATGCTGATATACTTGTTATAGATTTATTTCCAAACCATAATCATGGAAAAGATTTGTAGTTTAAAAGGATGGTTTTGATGACGTTGTGTTCTCTAAGAACAATGGTTTAATCATTGTCTTTCTAGATGACTTTATTAGCACAAACTTCACATGCAAATGAGGTATAGGAAACTCTCAACATATGAATAACAGTTTATTCTACTGACCTTGATGTTCATTGGTTGTTGATGATAATGAATTGCCCAACATTGTTTATTGATTTGTGTAACTTATGTTGCACAAAGCAATAAGCTGATATACATCTTAGCAAATAGATGAAATAGAGATTTTAATACAAAGTAAATACTCCTAAAGTGTTAATTACTTCTATAGTCTATAAAATTTAAATGAGTTGCTTCAACTACTTGTAATAATCCACTTAATAATGTATATGTTACTTTAGACAAATAGTGAGTTCACAGTACTTGTCAATGAATCACTTGACGTGACAAAAAAGTTTGGATTTATGTTTGGCTTTTAAAGGGTTTTCGAAAGTCGTGTATTCATTGTGTCTGAACTGGAGTCAGCTATGATGCTGATATTCATGGCTACATGTTTTTTTTTCATTTTTAAGGTTGACTAAATTGTAAATTAGGTGTTTCGCAACATTCAGTCTTTTGATATTTACTTAGTGCAGATTGAAAGCAATAATTTTCGTTCTTCATCTTGATAGTAATCTATTAGTATAAGTTCATTGGTCTTAAAACATCGAATACCTGGATGATGTATTATCATAAAACTTAGACTATCATTACAATCGCTCCCCAAATAACTTTTTAGCAATCAAATATAAGACCGTTAGGTGCTGCTACAAACAAATGATTCCGGTCTCATAATTATTTTGAAGACATGAATTACTAACAAGTCTCAAACTACGAGAAAGTACTTGTCAGTTAATGTATTGGTCATTGAGCATTAAGCAAGTTCATAATTGTGCTAGTCTTTGGTACCATTTGAATCCCATCTACCAAGTTATGTGGTCAGTAATCTAAGTTTTTCGACATCATGTGCACCATGTTTTGATGTTAGATTGATTGAAGTTGTTGGCACGATACACTAAACTTAGGGATAATGCCAAAAGGCCTTTGTCAGCAATGAGTTCCTTCAATCTTAAAGGGACTGGTGCATACCGAGGTATTACAATCCATACCACTCAGGTGTACAATTTGAAACATCAACACATGGTCAACATCAAAACAAAGTGAACATGATGTAAAGTCCCTAGGCTATTAGTCCAACGGCAACTTGACAGACGGCATTCGATTAGCACTAGAGACTAGATGAGCATGAAATCAGTTACTAGTTAGTGACTAACCAGTACAAATATCCCGAGCCTACAGGGAATCATATCTTAGTGACAACGACCTAGACTGAGGTGATTGAACAACGGAACGTCGGTCATACATTCTGGTGTTATTTATCGATGGATAGATTGACATTTCTATTCATGTTGGTGATTGTGAAAAAATGTCAGCCAGAAAAACCTCCCGAATTAGATAGGACAGGATATCTATTTCGGGTACAACTTAAGTCAACACACTACTTTTTAGCTTTCCTCTAATATTTCCATAATGAGATCACCTAGGACCACTAATAATGTGGTACCTACAACTAACAGATCTTAATAAAAAATGGTTGGTAGGATTTCCGTGGTTAGTGATTTTCACTTACAGTCAATTCGGTATATTATATGACCATTGCCGATTGTCATATGGTGTTATTTTTATTAGTGATTTAGCTACCTATTGAGCTTTAAAGTTACATTTCTAGGTGACATAAAATAAAATGACAAATGATAAAAACGATTTCATGAAAATAATAAGTGTTATCAAAACCATACTTGATATCTTCTTGACATCTGTTCACCAGAAAACGTTTTGGACCGACGAAGACCAATATGATTTTCCTGATATGATACCTTTAGTAGTGCGAAAAAACAAAGGAAGATAACCAAAATTATTATCGAAGAAAATTATCAGTAAGAGTTCACTAACATTATAAGGATATTCGTCTCCAGTTACTCATTTATAATATAACTATTTTAATCTGATAATTACTCAGTGTATGATCATAGAGTGTGAATGAATTAAATCACTGTTAACGGCTTTTGGTGTTATTAAACTGTCAATTCCTAGTTTTTGTTTCATCAGCGTAACAATAAAATATTGCAATAGTTGAGATCATGAGTCAATTGAAGCTACACCACCATGGAGGACCTGGAAGCACTGGACAGTGTTTCGTCCCACGAGACGGGGTCGCGGATGCGCACTGCTGAGAAGTCCCACAATAGGACGAAACGGCGTCCAGTGCTTCCAGGTTTTCCATGGTGGTCTAGTTTCAATTGACTCATAGCCTCAACTATTGAAATTACTACAATCTCCACGAAACCCCTTCTGATAATAAAACATTGCCCAACAAACTTCCTGAAATGGCAGTAAAATTACAGTTGAACCGATGACCATTCTCTAATCAGCGGTGTGATTCTCTTAACCAACAGCTGTAGATGATGGGTGAAATAGAACGTAGTCGGTTGCAATGGCACAGTCCTATTTACTTGTTATCTATTTGATCTTGTGTTTGAAGATTGTCCTGTACTTTTCATCAGACAAATTATTTTTACTCAAGTAATATTGTATGCCTAATGCTTTTAATTACCACTAGTACCGTGACCATTCCTACTACTCTGGTATTTATCTTGATATCTTCCTCTCGCTCAACGAATGTAGCATGATAACTTGAACCGATCAGTGTTTGTTTCAGTTTTCATATTCTGAATGAATAATTAGCTGACTGACTGAACTCGTAATTAAAGTTCGAAATATCATCTAGACTCTGAATAAAGTACTTTTGATGAACGTTTCATATCACAAATTGTTCAAACAACTATTTTTTCCAGTAATATGGCTTAAGACATAATAACCAAGACCTATGAAGTAAAAATCCCGAATAATAGATATCACATGTTAGTGTTGCATCCTGGTTGTACAAGCTTTTTCGATATCAAACATTTTTAAACTTCTGTGTCTCAAACCATTATGACAAACAGTGTAGACCTTTAGCCTACTAGGTCACGTACTGACGTACATGAATAAATACCACTTGGTTCTACTATGTCAACGACATGTATAGCATACAAGCTCTCAATGAGATTGTATGCGGCATTTTGAGATGGTGGAGATGATTTGTAGCTCAGGTGGATGATTTAGACGGGATGTTTTTACTCTGAGCTGGATGGTTTGGCTGCAGAGCTTTCATTGTTCTTCTGAACAACATCATCAGCACAAATGTTTACCATCCGGCTCAGAGGGGAAAACTCCACCTAGGTGTCTGTAGCATTGAAAATTAAACATAGTAAGTAAAATTGCCACTTATTAGTATGATAACATGTTTACATGTAGTGGAAAATAAACGATTTCTTGAATAAATGAATCTCGTACCATTAATATATGCTGTGTCTCCGAGACACGTATACAGAATCCTAGTGTGACCATTCACTCGACCTCACCTAGCGAAAGCGGGGAGCCGACGAGAAATACCTTACGTTTATCTGAAGGCCCAACGGCTAATTCTCGTGGACTGGAGAGTGTAGGCATAGCACTGAGTATGTAGGCAGAACAAGCACTTTTAGAATGGGTCAGTGCTAACAGTCGCCTATGTGCCGTTCAGTTAAATGTAAGAACTCGAAAGGTTATGGACACACGTTGTTACCTTTTCGTCGGTTCTGCCTACACCCCCATAGACTGAAACCCGGATGAAGTGAAATATGAATTTTACAAAAGGCTCCCTGAAATTCTCCAAAAAACTAAACACTCAGACATAGCACTCGTAGTAGGTGACTTTAATATCCAACTAGGTCTCGTAAACCAAACAGAAAAACATTTAAGTGGGTATTTTAGCATTATGGTTCGGCGAACACAGTATTTGTAGCTACTAGTTATATGTTCTGAACACATGCAGTTTTAATGATTTTAAATCCAGATTTCTTCAATTTATTCTTTTACGGCTGCTTACAGCATTACTATTTGGTATTACAGTTTAACTAGCATAGTGAAGTATTAGACAGATAGAAACAGTAAGTAAAAGTTTTACGCTAGAAACATCCGGTATATAATATTGGAAAAAGTCACTGTTATTATTACTAGGTAATGGAGAAATATGTTATAAACAGTGGTACTACCACTCGTTAAAACCAAAACGAAGAAACACAAAAAGGTAAAGAAACAAAAGTATCGAACAAAAAGTATGGTCTATTAAGCTTTTTAGGAGTTTGATTATAAACCATTGTTTTTCCTCCAGTTCATACAACTTCAGAATATCCCACCAAAACTTTTAGTCCCTCATTATCTTTGACGACAGTAGTGCATTTAAAATTACAAGAAGTTATTCAGAATATGTGAAACAATTACAATTTATTCATGCATACACTTGATAAAGTTTCCGACCTCAGCATTATAGTCCTATTTAACCAGACTAATTGTATTTGTATAAACTAATAGAATAAGGTTGAATCACACTGAAACATTTCAACTGGATAATAAATTGACCTACAAGCAAGAAATAATGAGAACGTGTACAGTGTGCAAAAGCTCTATAATTTGGGTGAGAAAAACTCAGTTTATGTTGACCAGCTATCACTAATCTTTGGTCATCAAATCATACAAAATATTTGCCTAAAATTTAACCAGTCGGCTAATTAAATACATAGATTAAGAAGTAGTATAGCACAAAATAATCGGTACTTGACTTCTAATTTTTCAAAATTCCTTCTGCCATAAAACGAGAAAACTTTACACAACATCGATTTTGAGACGAGTGAGTATCATTTTGACTGAGAAGGTAGTAAGACCAGGAGGACGAAGAAGGTGAAAATCAGCGAGTCAAAGTGGTTTACTCACCAAAACTTGGTATATTGCAAAATAAATGTCCAAGCAGACTGACTAATAGTTAGTGGATTAGCACCTCTGTAAATAATTTGGTTCATTCTATTTTGAGACAAAATTTATGAATTTCGCTGCTCTCTGTTGAGTGTTAGTTGGAGTAGTAGGTGTACTTAATTCCGTTTAATCCTACTGAGTTTCCCAACAATGCTGGTTCTTATCTGTTTCTCACCTTGTAGTTTGTTTACCTTCAGTCATGAGTTTTCCGACTTAATTTACTAATGGAGCGCCCACTGACCGTATCTAACGAGAAAGTCAACACGTCTTTCAAACTGAAAAGGCTAGACTCATTTATATGAATCATTTTTATTTCTTGTCCTGCAAACTCCGAGTTTGTTAAACCTAATCACATCATACATCGTATGTGGTGTCGTTAATCCGCGTTTAAAATAACCGTTTATCACGTGGTAAATGTTTTATGCCAAGTGATGGTTTCACAGACCTTCACTGACATATATTTACATACTACACAGTGTTATTTTGAAGGGTTCTTTCCCTTCAATAAATCATACACTGTTACTTACAAAAATGGATAATGGGAATAAATAAAGTCATTATAAAGTCGTCTTTAGAGTTATTGGAAGGAGTAAGTATGAACGAGAACTCGGATTTTAATTATGATGAATACCAAACACAAAACTCACATCAGATATTTTCCGTTCATCTGTGACTTTTCTAATTGACTTTGTTTCACTATTCTGATCAGTTCCTTCTAATTCTTCTGATTTCATGAGTGCCTTGAATGCTTTCACTCTGGACGCAACATCATGAGAGCAAAAATCATCCCTCATCGAAGGATCTGGGGCATTTACTTCTATTTTCATGGATTCCAGACGACCGTTTGTTTGCCGAAATGGTTTGTCCATTGTTCGGAAAGTTTCACGACGTGGCACAATGTTATTTGTGTTTGGATTTGGCTTTTGGACTTTTAAATTGTTTTTTAATTCACATAAGGGAGCGACAGTTTTCAAACTTGCTGGGCATTTAAGGGCAAAACAATCTAACTTGGAAGTGGGATCTACAGGAGCATTATTTAGCATAAGAGCTTTCTTGTGTTCAGGGAAATGACTTTGGTTATTTTTATTATTATCATGTACTTTTGACAGACTTTTTGCGAATAAACCGTACTCGCATTCCCCTCGATCATCATGGTCTGATGACATATGTTCATACGATTCAGGACTACTAACATAGACAGGGGAACTGCGACGGGCCGAAACGTTCCCGCGCAAGGGTTTTTGTCTTTTGTATTTAGATAATCGGTGAAAACCTCTGTGGTCTGTATGAATAACTGGCTCAGATTTACGTTGAATAGAATCAACGTGGATGCGGTTAAGAGGTTTTGTATTAGGTGTGACTGATCGCCGCTTTTCAGTCTCAGAGCGTTTTACAACTGGAGTTGTTCCATTATTTTCGGTGACTAAATAAGCTAGATTATACTTATATTCATCATCAATAGTCAGTTTTGAAAATTTAGTTACAAAAAGATGTTCCAAAGGAGCAACGTCTGTAATAGATCCTTTTGCAGAGTCACAGTTGTGTACAGTGGATTTCTTGAGCATTTTATTATGAGATTCATTGCCATTAACTTTACATAAGTGCATAACGCATCATATCATTGCACAAGACAAAATTATTCAATTTTGCACCGAAAGTGAAGGCTATTCAGTATCCAACATATATTTGTAATGAACTGACTGAAATTAGATTGTTTCTTTACACTTCGATCTTATTGACAGACAAAAATATTTTGTTACCATTAGGGACTAGTTATCCTACACTATGTAGATATTACTTTTTACTGAAATAATACATCCATAAATATTTAAGACACGCGATTCATTTTTAGTATAACAGAATGCTTGATGCCCTGTGTTAGTTCTCGTAAGAGAAGTCTCTAGCCAGGTTTAAAGTTATGTTAAAATAAGCAGTTCTGTTCATTGGTTATATGATAGGAATATCAGTAATCAATAAACAACTCATTGGTTCTGTTTTTGTAAGATTTCAGAGTGTCTTCAGAAATTCTGTTCCTGTGTGTTGGGGCAAACAATAATTTTTTAGACGCACTCTTGTTATTCAGTGATGTAAAACTGTGGTTGGGTCACCTTTAGACTATGTCTGTTACTAGGGTACTAGACCTAGCTTAATGTATGAGCTTGTAACAGCTCAGGTTGGTTGGTTAAGAGTTGACCCCAAACAACCAAGCTTATGCCAAAACAGCATTGTTCAAGTATTCACTCACTTCCTTATTTTTTATAAGCGTTATATTCCCTATTATCTTGAATGTTGAGAGCCTTTGTTTGTCTGAACAGATAATCCCACGCTCCACTGTGACTGCGCGAAGATCGAAATAAAGTCATATTCACCACTTCTCTGGTTTCTTCTATCAATAGCACGAGGGTTACCTTAAGGCACGAAATTGGTGAGCCCTTTTTGAACACAAATTTAACCTCATTTCTGTTATTAACATTTTTTTTTACTTAATCGTAAAAGTAGACCTGATTATCCGTAAACTAATTTGAGTATATAACTAGTTTATTCCGTATTATCTTAAGTTATTCGTGTTATAGTAACCACTTTTTGTGCTAACTTTATTGCTATATTTGTCACATACTTCATGTCAGACTCAATAGAAACCCATAATCTGGAGGATTTGTCACCAGTGGAGATAGACACTGTTATGACTACGAAATCCCGACTTCCAGAATTTGATCGTAGTGATCCTGAGTTGTGGTTTGCTCAACTAGAGCATTATTTCACGAGACACAATATCAAATCTGAAGGGATTCGCTATAGAGACTTGTGTTCTATCCTTCCTCCTTCAGTCGCCAAAGAAGTCCGTGACTTGATTTTAAGTCCACCATCACCACAACCATACACCATCTTAAGACGAGAGATAATGAACCGTTTATCATTATCAGACAGTCAAAGAATCCAAAGACTTTTTCAAGGTGAAACACTAGGTGATCGGTCGCCGTCACAGTTTTTACGTCACCTCCAAGTCTTAGTGGGTGATAACACAGTGGGTGAAGCAGTCCTAAAACAAGGATGGATACAAGCTCTCCTATGCTACGTCCAACACTGTTTGGATGCACAGGATCCTGAAACTTCATTATCTCATTTAGCGCGTATAGCCGACAGAATAATGGAAAGAGGTCCTCCAACTGGATCAGGCACAATAAATCACACACAAAAAGTAGAATCAGCAAAAGACCTCGTCATAGAAGGACTCATTGCGAGTGTTAAGAGTCTCACTGAGGCTGTCACCAGAATGCAAATGGGTCATAGAAACAGGAGCAGGTCACCACAACGACCACGATCCAAGTCACAAAACAGGTCACAAATGTCCAGACAATCTGGGCAGTTTTGTTGGTACCACTGGAAGTTTGGTGTCAACTCAACCAAGTGCATGCAACCATGCGCCTGGCCTAAGCATAATTCTAAGACAGCGGGAAACGAGTAACCCCTCCCCAGGTCGCGACGACTGAGGAGGGGCGCCTAAACAGTCGCTTGTTTTATGTTAGAGACAGAAACTCGGGCTTGAATTTCTTGGTGGATACTGGCGCTGCTCTTAGCATCATCCCTCAAAATAAAACTAAGATTAGTCGAGAAACATCATCAATTACACTTCAAGCTGCGAATAAAACTAAAATTGCGACATTTGGGCAGAAAACTTTAACCCTAGATTTGGGGTTCAGGAGGCAATTCCCTTGGGTTTTCACGGTAGCCGACCTAGATCTGGCAATACTAGGGATGGACTTTCTAGAGAGATACGAATTTCTAGTTGACACCAAGAAACGGCGATTAACACTAAAAGAAACTTCGTATTACACAAAAGGCAAAGAAAGTCACATCAACTCTCTTAACTTGATTCAAACTCCCCCAGTAACAACAGCGAAATTCCAAGATATACTCGCGGAATTTCCAAACTTAACTAAACCAAACCCACAGCCTTCTAAAGACAAACTAAAAGTAAGTCACACTATCAAAACCGAAGGTGCACCGGTTTTTGCAAAACCCAGGAGACTAGCACCAGATAAGCTCAAAATCGCTAGGGCCGAGTTTGATTATATGCTACAACTGGGTATCATCCGTCCCTCTGATAGTCAATGGGCATCCCCTTTGCATATGGTCCCAAAGAAGAATGAAGGTGACTGGCGACCGTGTGGGGATTACAGAGCCCTAAACCGTCAAACCGTACCAGATAGGTACCCAATACCTCATATCCAAGATTTCACCAACGGTTTACAGGGTATGAACATATTCACTAAAATTGACTTAGTCAGGGCATATCACAATATCCCGGTGGCTGATGAAGATATTCCCAAGACAGCTATTACTACACCCTTTGGCTTATTCGAGTTTGTACGCATGCCATTCGGCCTGAGAAATGCGGCACAGACATTTCAAAGATTCACAGATAACCTACTTCGAGATATGCCATTTGCGCAGGGGTATATAGACGACTTGTTAATTGCCAGCCCCGATTTGCAATCACACGAACAGCATGTACAAGCAGTGTTGAAAAGACTGGATGAACATGGAATAAACATATATCAAAGTAAGTGTGTTTTCGGTGTTCAAACATTAGAATTTCTCGGTCACACAATAAGCCCAGAAGGGATTAAACCTATAAAAAAAGAAGTGGATACCATCAAACAATACCCCGTACCTAGTTCTCTAACACAACTGAGAAGTTTTCTAGGCCTAATTAACTTTTATCGCAGATTCATACCAGGTTGTGCACAATTAATGCAACCTTTGACAGATTCACTTAAAGGAAAACCAAAAGAATTCAAACTGTCTTCTGACGCCGTCGAAGCTATTAAACAGCTTAAAGATAAACTGGCTCAAGCAACTACGTTGATATATCCGAATTCTCTTTCCCCACTTGCTTTGATGGTGGATGCTTCAGATAAAGCAGTAGGCGGTACCCTTAACCAACTGGTTAAAAACGCCTGGAAACCAATTGCTTTCTTCTCGAAAAGACTCGCTCCAGCCGAAACAAGGTATTCTACCTTCGGGCGAGAACTTCTTGCAATCTACCTGACCATTAAACACTTCTGACACATGTTAGAAGGTAGGGAATTTATAGTCTTTACGGATCACAAACCACTGACGAATGCATTAAAAGCGAGAGCCGATACTCACCTCGAGAAGTCCGACACCTTGACTATATATCACAGTTCACAAGCGATATCCGACATGTCAAAGGTCAGGACAATCAGGCGGCAGATGCTTTATCCAGACTAGAAATGAACGTGCTACAGCAGTCTACAGTAAACTTCGAGACGTTAAGACACGAACAAGAGCAGGACCTAGAATTGCAAAACCTACTTAAAACAAACAATTCAAGTCTTAATTTAAAACAATTCCCATCACCTATCGATGGTATTCTAATTTATTGTGACACGACCAAGGCAATGCCGCGACCTTTCGTTCCCAAAAATATGCGAAAGTTAATATATAATAACTTTCATTCTTTGTCTCATCCTGGCGCGAAAGCTTCAACAAAACTAATCAATGCCAGATATATATGGCCGAATTTACAGAAGGATGTACACAAATGGGTTAGAGAGTGTTCAGCATGTCAACAATCAAAGATTAATCGTCACACAAATTCACCCATAGGTGTTTTCTCGCAACCAGATGCACGTTTTGCCCATGTGCATATCGACTTGGTAGGTCCTTTACCACGTTCAAACGGTTTTAATTATCTTTTTACATGCATAGATCGATTTACCAGATTCCCTATAGCCATCCCGATAGCGGACATCACAGCGGAAACAGTAGCCAAAGTCTTCATGCAGAACTGGGTAACCATTTTTGGTACACCCATAACAATAACGACGGATAGAGGAGCGCAATTCGAATCCGAACTATTTAATAACTTGGCTAAACTTCTAGGCTCCAATAGGATACGCTGCACTGCATATCATCCTCAGGCTAATGGGATGGTAGAACGTTTTCACCGTCAGCTAAAAACCGCCCTTATATCTCACTCAAACCCCAATCAGTGGACAGAATTCCTACCATTAGTTATGTTGGGAATACGAACATCTGTCAAAACTGACGCACAGTGTTCAGCTGCGGAACTGGTTTTCGGAACAACTCTGAGACTACCAGGTGAATTTATTAACCCCAATACTAACAGTCAAAAACTTAATTTAGGAAACTACGTAGATCAACTACGGGACCATATGTCCAAACTTAAGCCAATTAATACTCGCGAACAATCGCGTGCCGTATATGTACCTAAAGACCTAAGCAATTGCACGCACGTCTGGATAAGATGTGACAAAATAAAAGCACCACTTAGCCCTCCATTTGAAGGTCCTTTCAAAGTCGTCTCAAGAAAATCTAAATATTTCGTGATAGAAAAACACGGAAACATCGACACAGTAAGTATTGATAGGCTAAAGCCGGCTTATCTAGATCATGAACCACCATACGTGTCGTTAGATCGTTTAACTAACAAATCCATTACGGAATCGAAATGCAAAAACGATAAATCTTTACAAATGACTAAAACGGTTCGCTGGGCACATCCGATTAGCCAATCAAGGATGTTGACAGTTTCAGCTGCAGGATAAAATCTAACCACGTAGCTAATCAGACCCTGCATCTACTTAAAAATAACTTTTCTCCTCATTCCGCCTCACCTACAACTCCCCAGACCTTTTGCCTTTGATATATAAGTGTTATGTTAAATTTTTTTTAAATACTGGACACATAAGCTAGGTATTCCGAAACGATGGCTGCGGATTTTAATCAAATTCATACAACTAACACTGGCAAATACAACGAATTCAAAAAGCAACCCAGGCGAGTTTTATAATTTCTTTTTCTGGTTAATTAACTATGTTGGCTGTACTTCTTATATATCTATATACATTTTTCACGTAGACTGGCTATACATATATACCATATGAACTAATTCTAAAAGTTTTCGGTCGAAGATGTGTTCAGTAGCTTGATACGATTAATACTACTATTAATAAGTGGTTTTCTAGACAAAACATTTTGGATTAAACCATGGTCAAATACTTATTAAAGTTCTCATCATTTTTTTTCATGTTTAGGAAACTTACATAATGACTTAACCAGTTTTCCTACAGCATGCTTTTTAGTGTGATCATATAACCCATCTTTATTGGCAATATTCAGATTTTTTTTAATTTCTGACATTTAAGAATCAATAACCATGAAGATATAGTACAGTGCGTTACTGTAAGGTTACTATGTCAGCCGCATTGATTCCACATACCTAATTTTAAACAACTTATAAGAGAACTTTTTAGTAATCATAACATTGAACTGACAATATGAATATCACGACTATGCTAACGTTAAACCAATTATTATTAGTGGCCCATACAAAGTCCTGGAACTTAACATTAGCGTTATAAAAAAGACATTTTATGTCAATAACTGATA
This sequence comes from Schistosoma haematobium, assembly GCF_000699445.3. Lineage (NCBI taxonomy): Eukaryota > Metazoa > Platyhelminthes > Trematoda > Strigeidida > Schistosomatidae > Schistosoma > Schistosoma haematobium. The sequence goes on along the minus strand of NC_067198.1, from coordinate 43,159,964 downwards.
TATATATATATATATATATATATTCGTTGGCTTAAATATAACGTAAAATGGAAATTTACTAAACTTGTAGTTTTTTTTCTATAGTAATAATATTAATGTAAACAAAGAACCTATACTTTTCCAATATGGCACTTTGATATATCAATCTGTCCTCTTGTCATTTTTTCTCTCATATGTGAGCGACTTACGGGCAACAAACATCGTATTGAAGGTGGGTCTGGTGAACAAAAACGCAGGCCCCACACGCACTCAAACCTCTGCCCTCCTGAATGCTAGACCGCGTGCTCAGCCGTTCAACCACATCAGACCACGGAGGAAGTAACTTCAATATTTCCTTACACCAATTAATCACTCATAATACTAATGAGTAATAGGACTTACACACTTCTGAGGTGCAAACCAATTCGTTACTTGGATGAATTGACGAAATATTGCTTCAGTATATCATGCATACCTAAATCAAACCAGAAAAGGGTATTTGACACAACTGTACTTGATCCGCATACCCTACACAATTTTTTTTGCTTCTTAACCGTATATTCTTATCCGTTTTGTGGAGTATTCTGATGCACCCTTGGTTACGCGCTTAGTTGTAAAAGGCGGCCATCACAGGCTCAAGGTCACGCGTTTGATCGATTTTGTTAAAGGGTCCAACTTCTAGCAAGTTCACCCTTTTACATATATGCATTACAAAAGAGTTTTTTTTGTTTTCATGGTTTTTCGTGAACAAGATATCTACACTATGTCTATTCTCTTCCAGAATACCAATCCTTTCTGGAGGCCAATCACTTACGTGGAACCGAACAATTATAAATTATATTTTTGTATTTCCATTTTGTATCTTATTATTTTTATGCAGGCAGTGGAGCAGTTCTTCAGGTGTGATTGGTTTTCACCATTACCTTTGAAGTAGATTCTTCTTTACTTTTTACTTGAGAGCGACTAAAGAGGCAGGTGAGTAAACACCTGATAGCCGGTCTGAGCATGGAAAAATCGTACCTCACCAACATGGTGTTGGGTAGCCCGCTCGCGGCACTTCCTCAGATATTCTTATTCCACATTCTCACACTCTTTCTCTTGAAAGCACGCAGTAAACCGTCAGCGATAGTTGTAGAATAGATCACATGCTACAAAATAAGATGACAAGCTAGTAAATGAGGAGACATCCATGGACTATCGTTGACAGCGTTAGTCGTCACTGATTGTAAGTCAAATAGTGAGCGAGTTGATAATTTTCCCTTGGGATGAGAAATAGAACTAAGGTGTTTTCGATAGATAGGTTAATCGAACCGACGTTCCTACGGAAGTCGATTCTAGGGGGAAGCTAATGTAACAGCTCAGGTTGGTTGGTTAAGAGTTGACCCCAAACAACCAAGCTTATGCCAAAACAGCATTGTTCAAGTATTCATTCACTTCCTTATTTTTTATAAGCGTTATATTCCCTATTATCTTGAATGTTGAGAGCCTTTGTTTGTCTGAACAGATAATCCCACGCTCCACTGTGACTGCGCGAAGATCGAAATAAAGACATATTCACTACTTCTCTGGTTTCTTCTATCAATAGCACGAGGGTTACCTTAAGGCACGAAAAGCTTTCAGATTTAAAGGTTCGAGTTATGATTTTTAACGGCCCAAAAATTGTTAAACATGATCAAGCTGCTTGTACACACCGTTCGTATTTCCGCTGAGTGGACATCGTTCATATAATTTGGACAAATGTCATTTGAAATAATACAAAATTCTAAAGTCTCAGTGTTAGGCTCAGAAAACTTGTCAGCAATTCACCTGTAGCATTAAATAAATCACCAAAATCAATAGCTCTGTGAGCCTTCGACATTTGACGCTGACCATATTAGTTTTGATAGACCCATCTAGCTGAAGGCACTAAGTCACGCATCCTCACCAGGTCACTAGTGGGAACGACGTCCTCAACATCTCCTGCAACCGTTAGCTAGTTTACATCAGTCACTTCTTGACATATTGATAACCTGTAGTGGCATTAGACCATAACCACACAATCTTCAAAGCTGAACACAAGACTACTCAGAGAATAGATATTCAATATTCAACGCGGAGAAATACCTAACAATAGAGAAGGCGCGAAGAATGAATGGAATGGAGTTGACCGGATGGCATGGCTCGGCCATGCAGGCGTGGTCTCTGCCGAATGTTACCTTATATCTTCTATTCATATTAAATATATTGTTCTTTCTCTAGCCTAACCTTGTTCTACATCATGTATTGGTAATTGATACGATACAGTGAGTTGGTGTAGTCGATGGTGTGACTTGCACGTAAGATCTTATGGATTAGGCAGTTATATTATGACAAATCTACAAACTTAGGATTAGGTCTATTATTAAAGCAGTACTAATATCATGGTAGACCATAAATTCTACATTGGTGAGCCCAACTAAAGAAGCGCAACCTATTATTGCTAATCCTTAGATCCACCTTCTCAATCGATTTTTATCTGTGTAAACCCATTATTCTAATAATCCTCTGATTAATGCTCACACGTATTATCGTAATGTTATATTGATTAGTTCTCATAACATACTAACTCATTCGATAATAAAAACTGGTCGTCTATATTAACTAATTAGCTTTGATGGATTGTTAACAAGCTGTAATAGCATTTACATGCTTCAGCAACATAGTCTTGTTTAAACATCAAGCTCTAGCAAATATGACCTGTAAATAGCGTAAATATACATTGACTAACAATGCGATCAAGGACTAAATAGTTATCTGGATCTAATTCTCAGTGTTCCTTCACTTAACACCTCATCCTGTTTTAAACGATGCACTATCCTGTAATATCTTTTCTTCCGACCACTGCCTGCCTAATTTCATATTTTCGAGTTCCATTGCCAAACAACGAGGATGACTACTCCAAAAACATACGGTGAGTTTCAGCTATAAGTTTTCTGCAATCATTTTTAGATGGTTCGTTCAATGACAACCATACAATTATCTGGATTCATTCGATTGTTCTGATCCGAGCGAGTGTCAAAAACCTCAACAGCATCAAGCACCCTGGAATTAATTGCCATACTGCATGTTTTATTCTGTATGCTTTTGGATCAATACTACTCACGAATGGCGTTATATATGTCGTCCACTGAATAATCTAATTTTCAAAAATAATCAAGGCGAGTTCAACTATTTTACTGGATGATTTTTTGTACTTAACGTGTATATGTTTTTCAGTTGCTTTTGCCATATATTTGTAAGTGTCACTAAGCTAAATGCAGTAACTTCTTATGGAATGTTTATAACGCATCATATTCCTGCCTGAAGTTTCACAAGCAGTCTTAACTTTAAAATTATTTTCTGGTCATGTTCATTATTTTTAAATCGTCATATACGTCAACAACCTGCATGTTAACCTGGCCCATACATACGTCACACTATATCTCCATGTCTTCTAAATTTAGAAATCATCTGGATCGCCTTTAACATTTATCAATAAACCCATCGTAGTCGTTGTTGCTAATCGTATTTGGGTTTATGGATTGGTTTATCATATTAGCAGCCTGAAATGCGAACATAGTTTAGATAATAAGATTAAAAATTTAAGTACTATCAACTGCACTAGTAAAATAAATAAATCCCCAGGTAGCTGTTGGCTAAACAAACGTTCAAAATCAAAACTCCGTAGCCTACTAGAATTAACACTAAACGAATATTTCTGAATTGAAATTTATAATTAAATTAAGCGTCTCGGATTCTTTAACGTTATAAATTTCTGATGATTTCGAATCACCTAAAGCAACAATACCTATTTTTCCACTGACTAATCCTCAATCAACACTATAACTAGTTAAATTTAATAGTTTCAGGATATCGTCATAAAGCATTGTCATAACTTGACAATCACGTAATATGACTGATAAAATTAATGAAACTATTAACGAAATCGGTCAACAAATTGACTTATAATTACCATTAAATGGTGTTGTTTTCTTGGTATCTTCATCCATCACAGATGATCACAGTACGTTTCTCTCTCAGTTGCTCATTCAGTAAATATCTCAAAACCTTGTCAGTCTAATTGGAGGTTTAGCGACACAATCATGCATGCAAATAATCAGTATAAGCAGTCGAGCAAATCTCCTGCAAACTAAAAACATCAATATCGAATTTACCCCAACACTGACTAGGGTTCAAGCCATTATCGTAGACATGAGTTGGGAGTGTACTCCCTTGGTTACAACTTATGTACTCCCTGATAATCACATGAGCATCACTCACTATTAATCATCTTGTAAAAACTTATTTAGCCAAGTCCATCTTGCAACACCACATCACTTAGTAATATGACACATAGGCTTAACTGATTTCAATAACTTATAACCACTATATCTCAGTTAAATCGTGTTCCGCCTTATGATAAACTGCATACTTGCAACTAACTTGTATGCCCAATCAGCCAGCAAGTATAAATATAAATAAATAGTCTGCCGCAGATCAGAACATTGAGTCTAGAGCATGTCTCCTACGAATACACTCATGTTTAACGATTTTTCCTAGCTATCTGTCCAAAATCCATATAATTATCACTCATGTATTTAAATTTTATTTTGATAACCATTCATGTGTATTAGTAGTATTACTAAATTCTATCACGGTCAAGTAAAAATGAGGTTGAGAAAATCTCCACGTAACTAAATAAACCGTATCAAACTAACTGGAACACTAGTTGGGATTCTTCTCCACGGTAATACTTTTGTTCCTTCAGTTAGCCTACTAATACAGATGCAATTGGAATTCAACTCATATGGACAACTTACCGGCATAATCGTTATTTGATTTCATAATTTAAACCAAAACTAATACCAATATTAACATTTCTACAATATTCATTACTTTAATATTTCTAAACACAAAATACTTACTACCTATACGTTAAGTTATTAACCAACGGCTATTAACACGCATCGTTTTATTTTTATTATTGTAACCCCATTTTTTATAGCTCAAATAATCTTCACCCAAATTTTCATTTCAAGCATGTTAAGCATGAAGGCAGATATTTTAAAATTACTACATGTATTTCCCGACCAGATGCTGCCGCCTTCTTTTTGATTTATCTTTCAGCTTACCAATACCCGGAGGATTCTTATTATCCTTGGTAACCTCCGGCGCGCGACGATCCCATCCAATTTGGTATCGAACCAACATCACGTTGATTCTGGTGGGAGAGTAGTGTAGTGGCATTAGACCATAACCACACAATCTTCAAAGCTGAACACAAGACTACTCAGAGAATAGATATTCAATATTCAACGCGGAGAAATACCTAACAATAGAGAAGGCGCGAAGAATGAATGGAATGGAGTTGACCGGATGGCATGGCTCGGCCATGCAGGCGTGGTCTCTGCCGAATGTTACCTTATATCTTCTATTCATATTAAATATATTGTTCTTTCTCTAGCCTAACCTTGTTCTACATCATGTATTGGTAATTGATACGATACAGTGAGTTGGTGTAGTCGATGGTGTGACTTGCACGTAAGATCTTATGGATTAGGCAGTTATATTATGACAAATCTACAAACTTAGGATTAGGTCTATTATTAAAGCAGTACTAATATCATGGTAGACCATAAATTCTACATTGGTGAGCCCAACTAAAGAAGCGCAACCTATTATTGCTAATCCTTAGATCCACCTTCTCAATCGATTTTTATCTGTGTAAACCCATTATTCTAATAATCCTCTGATTAATGCTCACACGTATTATCGTAATGTTATATTGATTAGTTCTCATAACATACTAACTCATTCGATAATAAAAACTGGTCGTCTATATTAACTAATTAGCTTTGATGGATTGTTAACAAGCTGTAATAGCATTTACATGCTTCAGCAACATAGTCTTGTTTAAACATCAAGCTCTAGCAAATATGACCTGTAAATAGCGTAAATATACATTGACTAACAATGCGATCAAGGACTAAATAGTTATCTGGATCTAATTCTCAGTGTTCCTTCACTTAACACCTCATCCTGTTTTAAACGATGCACTATCCTGTAATATCTTTTCTTCCGACCACTGCCTGCCTAATTTCATATTTTCGAGTTCCATTGCCAAACAACGAGGATGACTACTCCAAAAACATACGGTGAGTTTCAGCTATAAGTTTTCTGCAATCATTTTTAGATGGTTCGTTCAATGACAACCATACAATTATCTGGATTCATTCGATTGTTCTGATCCGAGCGAGTGTCAAAAACCTCAACAGCATCAAGCACCCTGGAATTAATTGCCATACTGCATGTTTTATTCTGTATGCTTTTGGATCAATACTACTCACGAATGGCGTTATATATGTCGTCCACTGAATAATCTAATTTTCAAAAATAATCAAGGCGAGTTCAACTATTTTACTGGATGATTTTTTGTACTTAACGTGTATATGTTTTTCAGTTGCTTTTGCCATATATTTGTAAGTGTCACTAAGCTAAATGCAGTAACTTCTTATGGAATGTTTATAACGCATCATATTCCTGCCTGAAGTTTCACAAGCAGTCTTAACTTTAAAATTATTTTCTGGTCATGTTCATTATTTTTAAATCGTCATATACGTCAACAACCTGCATGTTAACCTGGCCCATACATACGTCACACTATATCTCCATGTCTTCTAAATTTAGAAATCATCTGGATCGCCTTTAACATTTATCAATAAACCCATCGTAGTCGTTGTTGCTAATCGTATTTGGGTTTATGGATTGGTTTATCATATTAGCAGCCTGAAATGCGAACATAGTTTAGATAATAAGATTAAAAATTTAAGTACTATCAACTGCACTAGTAAAATAAATAAATCCCCAGGTAGCTGTTGGCTAAACAAACGTTCAAAATCAAAACTCCGTAGCCTACTAGAATTAACACTAAACGAATATTTCTGAATTGAAATTTATAATTAAATTAAGCGTCTCGGATTCTTTAACGTTATAAATTTCTGATGATTTCGAATCACCTAAAGCAACAATACCTATTTTTCCACTGACTAATCCTCAATCAACACTATAACTAGTTAAATTTAATAGTTTCAGGATATCGTCATAAAGCATTGTCATAACTTGACAATCACGTAATATGACTGATAAAATTAATGAAACTATTAACGAAATCGGTCAACAAATTGACTTATAATTACCATTAAATGGTGTTGTTTTCTTGGTATCTTCATCCATCACAGATGATCACAGTACGTTTCTCTCTCAGTTGCTCATTCAGTAAATATCTCAAAACCTTGTCAGTCTAATTGGAGGTTTAGCGACACAATCATGCATGCAAATAATCAGTATAAGCAGTCGAGCAAATCTCCTGCAAACTGAAAACATTAATGTCGAATTTACCCCAACACTGACTAGGGTTCAAGCCATTATCGTAGACATGAGTTGGGAGTGTACTCCCTTGGTTACAACTTATGTACTCCCTGATAATCACATGAGCATCACTCACTATTAATCATCTTGTAAAAACTTATTTAGCCAAGTCCATCTTGCAACACCACATCACTTAGTAATATGACACATAGGCTTAACTGATTTCAATAACTTATAACCACTATATCTCAGTTAAATCGTGTTCCGCCTTATGATAAACTGCATACTTGCAACTAACTTGTATGCCCAATCAGCCAGCAAGTATAAATATAAATAAATAGTCTGCCGCAGATCAGAACATTGAGTCTAGAGCATGTCTCCTACGAATACACTCATGTTTAACGATTTTTCCTAGCTATCTGTCCAAAATCCATATAATTATCACTCATGTATTTAAATTTTATTTTGATAACCATTCATGTGTATTAGTAGTATTACTAAATTCTATCACGGTCAAGTAAAAATGAGGTTGAGAAAATCTCCACGTAACTAAATAAACCGTATCAAACTAACTGGAACACTAGTTGGGATTCTTCTCCACGGTAATACTTTTGTTCCTTCAGTTAGCCTACTAATACAGATGCAATTGGAATTCAACTCATATGGACAACTTACCGGCATAATCGTTATTTGATTTCATAATTTAAACCAAAACTAATACCAATATTAACATTTCTACAATATTCATTACTTTAATATTTCTAAACACAAAATACTTACTACCTATACGTTAAGTTATTAACCAACGGCTATTAACACGCATCGTTTTATTTTTATTATTGTAACCCCATTTTTTATAGCTCAAATAATCTTCACCCAAATTTTCATTTCAAGCATGTTAAGCATGAAGGCAGATATTTTAAAATTACTACATGTATTTCCCGACCAGATGCTGCCGCCTTCTTTTTGATTTATCTTTCAGCTTACCAATACCCGGAGGATTCTTATTATCCTTGGTAACCTCCGGCGCGCGACGATCCCATCCAATTTGGTATCGAACCAACATCACGTTGATTCTGGTGGGAGAGTAGTGTAGTGGCATTAGACCATAACCACACAATCTTCAAAGCTGAACACAAGACTACTCAGAGAATAGATATTCAATATTCAACGCGGAGAAATACCTAACAATAGAGAAGGCGCGAAGAATGAATGGAATGGAGTTGACCGGATGGCATGGCTCGGCCATGCAGGCGTGGTCTCTGCCGAATGTTACCTTATATCTTCTATTCATATTAAATATATTGTTCTTTCTCTAGCCTAACCTTGTTCTACATCATGTATTGGTAATTGATACGATACAGTGAGTTGGTGTAGTCGATGGTGTGACTTGCACGTAAGATCTTATGGATTAGGCAGTTATATTATGACAAATCTACAAATTTAGGATTAGGTCTATTATTAAAGCAGTACTAATATCATGGTAGACCATAAATTCTACAAACCTATCAAATATATCTACGAACCTTCTCGCTTCTGTCCTTTGGTTACGTTCGTTGGTCACGATTTAATTACAGGTGTTACTAGTTAAAGTGTTGTCAAACTACGAATACCTATGGCATCTTCATTGGTGAGCCGAGGTGATCTGCTACACAAATTTGTAAACTATGAGTCTGTTCTTTTCTGGAATTTCATACATCATTGCCCTACCCTAATTTTTATACATTGTAATATTTTTCGTGTTATTGAATATCTTTCCCTTGTTCATTCCTGTACTTCATATTCGCCATAACAGAACAGACTCCTAAGGTACTGAAGATCAAGTCTATGACACCACTCTCATCTTAGTTAATGCCATGCTGGCCAGACAACATCGAAGCCTCGTTCTGTTACACAAAGGCTAACTTCTACGGGCACGACGTGACTAATACACGTGCTCAATTACTCTCAGCAGTGACGGCACTACCACGCGGATTCAACAGGCACGTCACACCTAGTATTTTTATTAGTGATGTTTCGGAACCATGCGAAACTCTTAAACGGTATATTCTGAAACTCAGGGATCTAACCGATCGACAGGGGCTAGATCAAATACTTAATAACATCGATTTGCCACATGGTCCAGCAACAGACATGTTGTTATGAATAAAAGAAGTGATTGGTGAAAGGACCTTCGACGATGTCCTGTTTAAACAAATTTTATTGTCTAAGCATACTCAACAGGTGCAGGCAGTGCTTGTCTCATTTCAAAACAACGCCGTGGATGAGCTGACTGCATCTGCCAACCGCATTTTAGTAATCATCAAATCTTCTAACGTCAAGGTTTTCTCAGTCAAAGAAAAGCCTCAAGCGACACAGAATGACATTACGGAACTATGTCATATACTGACACGCTAAATTCGTATTCGTCATGACATTAAACGATCAGAAACCCCTTGAAGGAGTTGTTCACGGAAACTATGTGTCTTCAGATCACAAGACAGTGATAACCCCGACTGCTGCTGGTATCATAATCAGTACAGAAAATCTCAAAATAGCAGAAAACCCTGTAATTTTCCGAATTCCAAACCGACCGACATGAAAAACGTTCCGGGAAACTTCCCAGCCAACATGCGCTGACGCCAACCCTAGGCATTGAACACAACCGTCTGTTATACATAACTGATGTGACTACGAAAGTTCGCTACCTCGTCGACACTGGCGCAGGAGTTAGCGTTCTTCCACCGAATTCTAACAACCGGCTTCACGAACTAGTTTTAGACTTACAGACGTCAAATGGAAATGTGACAGCTATCATTATTCTTTTCAGTCTCCACGAGTTTTCGCGCATGCTTTTCAGTTTAATAAATGCTGCTCAGACCTGTCAAAGGTTGATCGATGATGTCTTGTGAGGTCTCAACTTCGTACATGCGTATATTGATGACTGCCAAATAGCAAGTCTGGAGAGAGAATCTCATCTCTAGCATCCGGACCTTGTTTCCGAACAACTATGAAAGTATTTCACTCGAGAGTCTTGACAACCAGACTACATTTCACAGTTTGCTCTGGATAAACATTTTTGGAATAAATAATGCTGTTGCAGGCTCTATGTCCCGTATGACTTCCTTGAACGGTTCCCAAGGCATCAACATTCTTGAACGCGTTCAGCTTCAAAAAAAAGACACAGATCTTCAGCACGAGTTACCTTCAACAACCCTAAAACTGTGAATTAAACAGATGGAAACATGTAAGGAAACCTTATTATGCAACACATCTACCGGTAGGGATCTTCCAGTTGAGCCGAGACATCAATAGGTTGCACAATCATTCCCATCCAAGTGTTCATGTAACCACCAAAACGGTTTTTCTGGCCTGGTATGAGTAAAGACGTGAGTGAGTGGGCACGCTCCTGTGTAAGCTGCCAGAAATCTAAGGTGATTAGACAATACAAATATCCCTTAGGCTCATTCAAAACTCCTAATGCTTGTCTCAACCATGTTCGTCTAGATTTAGTAGAACCTTTACCATCCCTTTACTGTTTACTATTTCGTTGATAAACCAAAAGGTTATTCCAAAAGAATGGACTTATTCCACCGTAAAGGAGGGGAATGATAAGAAAGTAAGGAGTGTTCATCTTTTTTAACATCGCATTCCATGAATTCTTGGACTCCTCAACAGACATACAGATCAAAGAATTAACAGTGTTAGGTGCATCTGATTGGGCCTAGAAAGTCTTGCAGACTGAATATGAAGATATGGCTGTAGTTAATAGTTACAGTAATGAAAGGGAAAAGTACTGAGGGGTTTTTGAAGTTGCGTTAAACAACCGAGCATGGAAATATCATACACAATAGTAAAGTGATGACCATGAACGAACGAAACATCATCTTCTGTACCTGCATAGAAAATAAAATTGTGGGACAAATGGAGCAGAAAGAACATACTGAAAACCTCTTCAGGGCATTTTATTAGGCAGTATAGTCATTTACTTGTTTCTTCTGTCTTTTATTCTAATCAATATTCAGATCTCTTTTAGCCACACTTTACGATCTTCAGCCTTTCTTGAATGAGCTTTCCTTATTTGGCTTTGTTTAAAGACATGTCTTTTGTTGCATAATTTTGAAACGCTTGGTGGAAAATCACTTTCAAATGATTATCATACCGAAAAAATTTGATGGATGTAACCCCAAATTGTAAAGAGTAAAATATATACGTAAATGTGATAATATCAATTACGATATATTGTTTGTCACACTGAAAAATGAATCATACATTTTAGAAACAATCACACATTAAACCCGACTGAATTAATAAGCCCGGAGTACAAATGATTATGTAAAGGTCAATGTATCCCAAAAATAAATAGTCCTGCAAGTCTTCGTACTCGATGTTGACCTCATCAGTCTTACTGGGCGCAACCTAGCTGAGGTAGCTTGGCACCGCATCTGCACCAAAACACCATATAGTATGTCTTGCAACGCACCTCTCACGATAGCTAGCCAGTTCAGATTACACACTCCTTGACATGCCGACTATCTTTCAAATATTTTTTCAAAATTCCTCGTTCCCGACTTATGATCTGGCTGCATAGTTCACAAGCTTATTACTGACAAAAGAGTTTTCAAAACTTGAATATCAGTGACATATATACGCTTTTGAGTTTTATACCGAAATATGCAAAAAAAGGAAATCATAAACAAACATTCAAGCAAATTTTGCGTCCCAGTAATTTTTTTGTACTTCTATGAGTGTCTCTTCATCAGAAGCAACAACCGGTTCACAAACTGGTTTGACTAAAAGTAGCATCTTGAATCTATCAGATGGAGACTATGTTTTTTATAATTTTAAAGCTTTTCATCCAAAATATAGTGAAATGCAACGGTTATTTAAACACATTCTAAGCGAAGTTTGGAGCCTTTGACGTGACCACTATTTAGTAAATTGAACTATGAATTCACGTTGTCCTTGAGTCCTGCAATTATTTTTATTATTACGCTGTTACTGCGTACTCAGAAAACAAACTAAATTTCCTTATATCATACAACAACAAAAGGCGCCTACCCGTCTTAAGAGGACAACATGTTCCTTTCAGAGAGGAAGGCTAGTCATTCCCGTGATACTCAAGGAAATATTGTTGGTATAGACTTTTCGGGTGATGATGGTTCAGATTCTACATCCAAAGAATGGGTTTATACAAGATGGGCCAAGTAATATGTGTTTATTTATCATAAATCTAATTTATATAATCTGATTTGATTATTTAATCGAATTTAAGTCTCTAATGGACCAGAATTTAGCCTAAGCTGACTGGTAATACAGGTACTTATTTAGTATGTGGTCACTGACGTGAGTGGCTCAAAATCACATGAATTATGTTGAGATGCAGAATGATGAACAGAGACAATATGCACTCGTGGAATGAATGACTCATTGATAATTTATCTTTCTGTGAATTTGTGTGAAATGTGTTTGAACCTAAGATAAACACTAGTTTCCCCAAAATTAATTGTACACCCAACTTGAGAGTAGCTAATGGCGTGAAAGCTAAGTTCAGTGAGAGCTATCGACTACGTTTGAAGGCCAATTAATAGATAGTTTTGAACATGTAGGTGAAGATAGAGAGTCTTGAATTTATTTACCAATTTAGAGAATGAGGCGCTTCATACGTATGGTATGTTAATATATAGCCACTCTGCTTTAACAAAGGCCTCCAGCCCGTCAACCAAGTCACAATGAAAAACGTTACCCACACAACACATAAATCATATTCCGCGGTGGCATATATGTGCTAATATCTTGGATATATTTCAAAGAGTAATTTATACTTCAGAAATATAGACTCGGTTTAGATAATGCACTACCATTTATAGAGCAGCAGGTATTTCATCGTTTAGTAAGCGCGTATCGGCATTCTCCACGCTGTTTAATTGGACTGAAGTCACCAGCTGCCACCTCATGGGTATATTTGCTAATCGTTAATTCTGTTGCGTTAACGACTGTCGGATAAAACTGTCATAGGTCGTTAAACAAACCGACTTCTTTTGATGGAACTATGGTGCTTGCGTTTTTATGACAATGAAGCAGCGGATACACTGTTATACTTTATTCAAAAAACTAAGTGAGAATAGGTGACTTCAGGGAATATTTGGCTAATTTATGTTAAGTTACCAACCAGATACTAGATTGACTGATAGCCTACAAACATTTAACAACTGATGATTTCGTAACCTGATGGTACCATCAGTGTAAAACTGAAAAAACTGATATATTAGGGCAGTTCACCGTCAATAAATATGTTTCGGTGAATACGTACTTGAATTCCGTTTCATTAATTCTTCTAAGATATTTCCAACAATGAAATTATGCAGAAATAATTCTTCATAATTAATCGTTTCGTGTTCACACACCCATACCCTGAAATGTTTCTGCCCATTATATATAGCAAAAAACATTAAGGACAATAAAGAATGTTTCAGGTCTTTCTGAATGAAAAACTGGCTCAAAAAACACCCTGAATATAATGTCAAGGGTTATTCGCATAAAACTAAAAGCATTACCTTGTGCGAGTCTCAGATATTTACTTTGATGGGCCAGCGAAATTCAGTGGTCATTTCTATTTTTCCAGTTATAAGAAGTAAATGTACATATAGGCTGTTATAAAATAAATAAAGTCTACGCCTTGTAACATCTAGACAAACTTGGTTCGTAGCAAACCAAATTATAACATGGGATTTAATAAAGTTAGATCTCGGTCAGTTGAAATCCTGTTCCACACAGATTGTTTTGTACTATTCTAATAAACTTATGCCTTCGTTCTCCCCCAACTACTTTTGCCTATTTTAACATAGAATAATTGAAAGAACACCAAAACGTTTCTCTATTATGACTTGTTATTTTAAGACAATGCTTTGATCATTTTAACAGCTATATGTTGTGAGTGAAATTAGCCATACAATATTTGATTTTTCTTCATAAACAATCAGCTTTTAGTTTATTCTAGTAGATTGCTAAATAATTCGAAATATAATGTTTAAGGGCTACATGGATATACATGAATGAGGTTTTGTTCAAAGTTAGCTTTTGGTCACGTATAGTACTCTTACCAAACAAAACCTGATAAAAATGCTGTTGTGTGAACTATGCATTCTTTAAGGATAGTGCATTCATCTATACACCACTTCTGAGTGATAGTTAGGTAGATGATCATCACGTTGAGTGGTGCTGCTCTGAAGTATTTAGCTGATGTATAATTAATGTAGTTACATATATGCAACAATACAGGTGAATTTATCGTGGAGTACTAATTAGTTTTAATTTTTACACGTCAGCTAACTATTAAGCTCTCTCAAAACTTTCAAGAAATGTTCCTTCATACACACAATGTTTGCTGTAAACTACTCTCCCGATTAATCGCCAAATGAGTGCAGAAATAAGTCTACCTATAGTTATCAACTATTACTTACCAAAACAGGAAACATACAAAATAAATTTGTCTGTAGTTTTATCCAACTCATGAACCGATTTTAGCTGGATGACTGTTAAGAACTGGAAGCACTGGACGCTTGCACTGTTCTAGAATGAGACTGCCCAAAAGTCCTCATCCATTCGCATCCTATTTATAAAGAAAGCGTTTGTAGATTTTAGAAACAGATAGTTGCTTTTGTTTATCTGTAGCTGTTATGTTTTACGGCGTTACTCTTAAGAAATATTTTAGGTTTAGCTAGGGTGATCAGCAAGAGAAACTCATATATAATTTTGCTGATGTACAAAAATTACTGTCAGACATTTATTAGTCCCTGTTTATCTTTGTATAAAATTTTTATTTTGATCTGTAACTCTTCGCGATCCATTTGACACCTAAAGCGTTCAGATTCACGAAAACATATTACTGACCATAACTTCGGGCAGATGTCTCAACTAGGATTTGTAGAGAACCATGTCGTTATAAAACATTTTTTAGGGAGATGATAGATTTACTTTGATGAAGCTTACGTCGCGGTTAAGTTATTTTCTGCTTTATGTATTCTACAAAAAATCATGACTTCTTGTTCAATTTAGGAATAACACCTCTGTTGTCTGAAAAGCGAAAATAGAAAAACAGGTTGTCGCATAACATAAACCTGATTACTATGAAAACTTTGCCGAAGTTTCATAGACATTTGTCAACTCAATATAACATAAAGGTTTTAAAGAACACATTTTACTTACATTTGTATTTGCTTATTACCTGTACGACCGGTAATAAGGGACAACAGACTTGGTAAGACCAGGTTTAGATACACACATAATGTTTATTGTGCCATGACCAATATTCAGGTTCGGAATTCTAGGCTAGGTAGGATGTCAAGTTTAAAAGAAATCGCAACTTATTAGGTTATGGGCGCACTCGAATAAAAATCATTACCACAGGTGTCATGGATTAAGGATTATGAGTCGCGTATCCAAAAGTCCAAGGAAAAGGACGTGAACACTAACTAAGTTCCAATTGTGATTTATCCGTTGAATAATTTTCTTTGGTGTCATTTTATTTTGAAATTTTCAACTAAACACATTTCACAAAACTGGATATTTATCCTGACCTTATCCGTCTTTAGGTGTACTTGAGTTGATTAAAGTAATGAACTAGTCAACAATTTATTACAAAATCTATCATGATCTTCATGTTTTGTGAACACATATAGGAAAAATATTTACGGTTTAAAGATCTGAAGTTTCTCGAAGGTTTTAAAACATTATATTATTATAACAATACCCAGATAGATTTTTAAGTCTTCTGAAGACAAATAACAAAACAGTTTCTGTTCAATATTCCTCTGGGATGCCAAAAATATAGTTATACTAGCAGATAATGTCTAGAAAACTGTGGGCTTGAAAATACCCATTACACTTCTTTTTCTCATAATATTTATTGAACGTTTCATACAAATAAGTTTATTTTGTTTACAGTTTCATGCTTCATTTTATTACTGAAGTAAAAGGAAATATTTATTTAATTTATTTATGACTGAACTGCTGCGAGTCATAAGATCAACTTTCAGTCTAGTCTACATCGTTTCACCATTTTAAGGTGACCAAGTTATTTCGGATTCTTATTTTATTGTTCGAATAAAAGCTATATGCATTTCTATAAGTTTATTTGGTTGAAATGTTCATTGTTACCTCTAGGCTACTGTACGACTCATATGTCTATATTAGTCGAAGTAGAGTAGTGGTAATCAAGTCAAAGTATTCCCATACTTTAGTTAAAATGAACGATTAGAATAAGGAAATTTCTTTTCAATTAATTTCTCATCATAAGTATATATACAACGACTATAAAATAATATTCAATAACTGAAATAAAGATTACAATTATCAAAGTAGTTATTCGGAAAATTAAATAGTTACTGCATAGCATAACAAATAAAAAGTACCACCAAAACAGTTTGATGAATGGTTAGTAGTTATGTAAGAACCAAGAGACGGACTTTAAGAATATATTAAAATGCGAAAGTGGAAGAAATGAGAGAAATTTCTGAATATTTTGAATGAAAAGGTTTGATCAAATTTCAGATAAAACTCACTTCTATACCGATAGCCAAAGTAGTGAGAGTGGTTGTACGAGCTTCTTTTAAATGCAAAAGTTAGGTTTGTTAACATGAATTCCGACAGCTTCAGTCATTTGTAGCAAACTCGTAAACTGTGTGGTAAAGTTGATGGAATATGGTGGACAAAATTAAAAGTTTTATTCAAGTCGTGACATGTATAGTTTCCATCAAGTGAGCAAGAATAGATCTCTTGATAACTCTTACCTGTCTCCTGCTCAGTCAAGACGGATGACGTTTCGCTGTGTGATAGGCAGTTGAATTTGCAAATACACTTTGATTATTATGATACCCTTTCTTTCAATCACTTAATATGGATTTATGATCACTGTGGCATTATATAAGCAATGCAACTACACGATGAATATTCCACTGTTGCAAATCATATATATAAGTGTAGAATCATGATGAAAAACTAGTTGAAAAGAAGTTTCTTCGTTCATGTTTAATAAATATCAAAATAAGAATTTTCGGTTTACTCATCATTGACGATATATCTGAATATTAAACTAAGGAGTATTAAAAATATCTAAGTTGATAGATATATGACATACTTGTACGATGATTATAAGATGTGAACGAGGTAAAATACGAGTGGAACTGCATAAAATATACTTGATTTTTAAATCTGTCGATTTCATTGTTCCATTACCGTTGATTTTTTCTTGCTATTGTATCTCACTTTTCTCTGTGCTGATATAAAATACCACAAATTGATTAAACTCTTACAAGTGCCAGATCGTTAATAAATTATCTTAGTATTAGTTGGTTAGATACAACTTTTTAGAAGATTTGGACCATCGTTTACATCTATAAGGTATATTTATGATTTTGAGGAAACTGGCTCTACCTGTGAAATCTGAGCATGCATAATCGGCGGTCAAAGTCAAAACACTATCATAAATCTACTTAAACTACATGTGACTTTTATGGCTCCCCATAATTCCCTTAATTGTTAAACTTTGATTAGGACTAAGAAGTTGACCATCATTATGTCGGTTACTAGTTACTGATTATTTATGTAATTTCTGACCGTCTGTACAACCGAAACGTAGGTCATTTTCAATTGATAGAAATGTAATTCATGACATAAGCATCATTATTTAGTTTTATTTTCAGAATGTAGCTAGTACTTAAGTTCAAAACATTCGTTTTACTTTGTTTGTAACTTATAAAACATGTATGTCATTATCATGATGTTAATGTTAACACTGAAACTCCAGTTCATTACATTAAAAACAGCCGCAATCTAGAAATTTATTAATCTTGCTATTGTGATCCGTTTTCATACATACCTTCATGGAGCATTATATATCGACATAGAATAGTCAAATTTATTCTTGAATTCTACCGACAAGAATAAATATGGACGCTTGAGAATTATATTTCGTTTTATTTAACATTGATAGTATTGTGACTGTGTATTATTATTATAATAAAATTTTAATTTATTAAATCATGAAGGTAAAACATTTTTGTTTTCAATATCATGCAAAATCTTAAAACTCTTCTCTAGGCTTTTTGGATATATACTGTTGAACAGTTAAAACAAGTGTTCAATCCTCTCTAATGTTCAATGTTCGATCAATTGGAATTAGATAATGATAAAATATTATTTTCATAAAAGGCCACGCTATAATTTATGAACGAACCAATCAGATACAAGATAATGAGTCACGAATTTCTGGCGCGAACTTCATAGATTTGTCTAAATAGAGTTTTAACATTGTAGCTGATGGTAGTTCGTGATGAAAACCCTGAAATCTAATTTTTTTTTAAACCCTAACCATCAATTGTAAATGAGAATTCGAACTGCTTTATAATCCTTATTTAATTTTAATCAGTAGGTATCCACTCTCATGGTCACTTCAGCATCGTTCAAAGGTCGTTCATAAATTACAGTCCCACCGAAAAAAATAATAAATAAACAATAGAATTTTTTCATTATTCGTATGTTTACATCCAACAAATGCTGAAAAGGTATGAAATTCTATAAAAATTTATAGAAAAAACAGTCGAAAGTAAAGATATAAATAATCTAAGCAAATACGTCATTGAAAACATTGAATTTGTCTTTATTTATGTAAGAGAATAGGAATTGTTTCTTTTTTCATTTAACGACAATCAAATAGTATCAACATTCAGTTAAAATCATATTGATAATATTTTTTAAAAATATTACTATGCAATTACTTGTATAAAAACTAACGGACATATGCTGAGGAGTCCCACAATAGGACGAAATGGCCGTCCAGTGCTTACAGGTTTTCCATGGTGGTCTAGCTTCAACTGATTGATGATCTCAACCATTGGAATATGGAACTGTTAATATATACAATTGTTGAATTTATGAGTCCATCTAAACTAGATCATCAGTGAAAACCCAGAATTTCATACACTTGGTTCCTTTTATGAGTTTAAATAAAGTCAGAACAAACATGGATGCAGAATAATATGAATTGATTATATATCGTGGTTTTTTATCAGCTGTTTACAATGTTAACTTTCAATACATATATGGTTGTAAGCAATTGATGAGAAACCACGAAATATAATGAATTCATATTATAGCTGAAATTATGAGCCAACTGACGATAGGTAACCATGGAAAACCTGGAAGCACTAAACAGCTGTTTTGTTCTAGCATGGGACTCCTCATCAGTGCGCATCCACGATCCCGCTTAGCAAAAACCTATCAGTCTCGTGCACGAGCGCTTAACTTCTAGACCAATGAGCTGGTCGGCGTCCAACGGTGTTAATGTCTAACTTCAATTAATCCATGAAATTGGGCGACACATCCACCACTGTCATCAGTGAGTTACTATCTCACAACTCACCCGGTTGAACTCCACTGGTCACTGTTTCTCACTAGGATTCCAGAAAATAACTCTTGGAAACTAACTAGTGAGCATATGATTATTATTATGAACAGGTATTTTGTGGAAATTCGAGTAAATTTATAGTTGAATTCATGAGTCACTTGAAGCTAGACTGCCATGATGGTCTAATAAGAATTCATATTATTCTGCATCTATGTTTGTTATGGCTTTATTTGAAAAACCTAGAAGCACTAGACGGTTTTCAATGGTGATCTAGCTTAGATCGACTGATGAATTTAATTGTTAAATTACTATTATCTCCACACATCCCCATTCTCAAATATTACTGCTTTTTGGTCAAAAAAATATCAGCAAGTAGATATTTTTCGAAATATCCGAGATTATGTGTTGATAATTCTATAATGCTCTATGATGCTAAATAAAACTATTATTATCATCATTACTATTATTATTATTGAATGATTTGAACTATTATATATAGAGGAAATGAGCCGAACGAAAGAAACTTTCAGTTGTCTTTTTAAACTATAATAATTTAGGCATCTCAGAATAAAAAAGATAACTCCTTGTACACTATGCAATGTCTCCGTATAATTATTTTTGTGGAAAAAAGATTAATTTGGTCAGTACGATAAATATTTAGTTATGTTTATGAACTGTTTATGACGAAATATGTATATTACAGTAAATATCTTATAATGTTCTTAACTATTCAAGCTTAGATTTACAAAATCTCATTACTATCAGACCAGGCGAAATTTACATGTGATTCTAAGGTTGTTTAATGTGGCCCTAATAACATTAAGTAGGCCTAATATGCTATGCCCTCAAGTTACAAGGTTAATTTATTATTATTTAATCTGAATAAAAAAGAAAACTATAAAACGAAACTCTTACTGTAATAAAATGAAATCGAATGATTTATTGTGTTTTTTAGGATTCATAATTAATAACAAAGTTAGGATGAAAATACCAGACTAATCATCAAGATCCTAGCATGACATCCCATAGCACAAAGGAAGTACACATCACAGACTTATATTGTACTGAGGAATCTCAATAGCGTTCTTTTTTAGCGAGTTAATTTTCTACGGAATGGGGTCACTAACCCCATGCCCAACCCTCCTTCTTTATACGGGCTTGAGATTGGCTGTAACTCAAGAGGGGCTCCGGGCGGAGTCCTCAATAACTGAGGCGAAAAGAACATCTGTCTATTTATTGCATGTAATAACTTGCCAGGAATCATCCTGTATCCTGACTGAATTAATGGCTTTCAAATAGTGGAAAGAGAGTGTAGCCACAATATAAACAATCGTCATATTGTTGGAATAATCAGAACTAACTTATTTTAAATATTAAATTGTGTCGGTTGATTTGTTCCAACGTTTCTTATAAGGTTAGTTTATGTAGCTCCTGGTCATTGGTTTGAAAAATCATTCTTTTGATACCAGTTGATAACACTCAAACAAGTTATCGTGAAATTGGAGTACTTAGAAAATAAGTCTGGAAATTCTATGACTCTTTCATAGTACACACTTTCAACAGTTTAAACTTTGCATTCTCTTAAACTATATTCGATTAATCGAAATTATAGTCGTGTAACTTCAGCGCTAACTCACTTTCCATTGAGCTTATTTATTTTAAAACTAATTCATAATTATCTAAAAGAGAGGAATAGAACAGATAATATATATCGAATAATACAAACTTTTTAAAATTAGCATTGTGAAATCATAGCATCTGAGCAGTCTAAATCAAGGAGTAAAATATTCAACTTATTTCATAAAGGCCATACTCTTGTGATATGAACAATAAACAAATTATTCGTTGTTAACTTGAACATGTATAAAGATGATGAATTTCAGCCTAAAATGATCTACCTGCTTTTAATGATTATGAAATAAATATCAGTTTATAATTGTAAAAGAAAATAAGTCTTTTTAATTAATCAGTCCTTTGAAAATCAGAAGCAATCCCTGAAATCAATGTTAGTTTTATACTCAAATACCTAGGTATAAATGTAAATTACAGTAATAAATCTTAAAGGAAATTTACTGAGAACAAATATATACATACTATATATGAATCAAACGGTCTGAAGTGGCTAGAGTTGTATGTTAATTTGATTACTAGAAATGAATACAATAATGAGAACAATCAAAATTGACTTAAATACTGAATCATGTTAAGGTTGCAGCCGACGCTATTTCTAGTTGACTGATCTCTTATTCAGGGTTAAAAATAAATGCAGAACTATAAATGAAAATTTAATTACTCAAACCCATAGCCTTCAGTCTCGCGCGTGAACACTTAACCTATTGAACCACTGAGCCGGCATCCAGTAGGTCAAGCGATCGCGCGCGAGATTGAAAGCCCTGGGTTTGAATCTCGCGAGTGGGACCGTGGATGCGCACTGCTGAGAAGTCCCAAAATGGGACGAAACGGTCGTCCTGTGTTTCCAGGTTTCCAACGGTGATCTGACATCAACCGGTTCATGATGTCAATCAAAAACTTAATAATCTCCACAACCCCCTATACCGACAAAAGTTTATAAATTACACCTATATTTTAATGTTAATAATCTATAATCATATTTCATACATTTTTCTTAAAAATGAATACAAAATATGACAGTTATAAGAAGAATTAAATATTAAAAATAAAAACCAAGATTATTCTAAATGTTTAGATAGCTAGTCTGAAATTCTCATTGATTATTTTATTCTCATCAGTCCAATAATCCAATCAGAATAAAGGTAAATAGATGTATGAATGAGAAAAACGGTTTCTATTTTTCTTTCTATCTATTTATTTTATCTCCCTCTCCTTTTAGGATAAGTAGACTAGCTCGTTTATGTAAAAAGCAAAAAAAAAAAGAAAATATTAGTAAATGAAATATTTTCAGAATGAAGATTTATGGAGATTGTAATAAGTTTAATAGTTGAATTCATGAGTTGATCTAAGCCAGAATATCACTGAAAAGCTGTAAGAACTGGAAGGTTGTCTCGTACTAGTATGGGAATACTCACGAATGAGCATCCACGATCTTGCATACGAGACTTGAACCAAAGATCTTTGGTTTCACGCTCGGACGTTAAGCCTTTAGACAACTGAGCTGGCATCTAATGGTGTTACTGTCTAACTTCAGCCGATCCATGATCTCGCACAATCCTTTATTTATTGTCAGAGGTGGATAACTGTCTCTACCCGACACGAATCGAACTCTATTGATCACAGGTTCTCATTAGAACTCCAAGGAATCCATCTTGAGGCTTGTTACTAGTGTGCAAAAGATTATGGAGATTTGCAGAGATTGTAGTAATTTCTAATAGTTGAATTCATGATTCAATTGTGGATGCTCACTGCTAAGGCGCCCCATACTGGGACAAAACGGCCATCCACTGCTTCCAGGTTTAAAATGGTGCCCCAGCTTAGATCGACTCATGAATTCAACTATTAAAATGAGATATTTATTCAGCCAGTATAAACGTAATGAAATGAAGCTATATAATCAATGAATAAAAGATTAATGTCGAATATCGTATTTTGTTTTAAATATTATATAATCTTCTTAAATCCTCATTTCTGATAACAATAGAGACAAACATACAATTCACACAGTTCAGTGTAATGATCTACAGTACACCTAGCATACACAGTTACAATAACCAACAAAAATTAATAAATATACAATAACTGTTGGTAGTCATCTCAGTTCAGAGTTGACACTGAATTACAACCATAGGAAAGTCAATAAAAAAAGTATTTTAATTAGCTAGGAATTTTTAGTTCATAAGAGGGCATCGATAGAAAAAATTTTGATTTAGGAAATTGTTATCAAATTTAATAGATACCTCTTTAAGAAATAAAATATTTAATGGCTTAAATAGCTCAAAGATATCATTTGTTTTTCATGGAACTAATTAAAAAGAACTGAATTCTTTAAAGGCTTAATCTGCTTTTACGTGGGTAAATGAATATTACTTATTCATGTTAATCAGCATGAAATATGAGATCAAGTTCAGTATTTTGTCAAATAAATTTTATTCCCCTCAATTATCATGAAAAATGTGCCATTACATTTTTATTCGCATGAATGCTAACAAGCATGTAGATAGAATATGAAGTGAAATGAAGTGGTTTATGAATAAACTTAGGCGAAATGTCCTCGACACTGTGCATGTACGTTGACTCAAGTTAGTGTTCTTAATATCTTTACGATATGATTAATTGGATATAGTATTCTTATTTGTATATGAAATATGGTATTCAGTTTGACACAAATGAAAATTTTTATGCAAATGTCCACCTGGATATGAATGGTTAATGACTTCAAAACCTCACTAGTGCGCATACACGATACCGCCTCTCGAGGACCTATCAGTCTCGCACGCGAGACTGAAACCTTTAGACCAGTGAGCTGGTCGGCATTCAGCGGAGTTAATGTCTAACTTCAACCAATCCACGAAATTGCGCCACCGTACACCATTGTCTTCAGTGAGCTGATATCTCACAACAGACCTTGTTGATCTCCAATGGTCACGGTTTTTCACTAGAACTCTAGAAAATGCCTCTTGACTGATAGGTCTTGGGTTCGAATCTCACAGGCGCGGGATCGTGAATGCACACTGCTGAGGAGTCCCACCATGGGACGAAACGGCCGTCCAGTGCTTCAAAGTTTTCTATAGTGTTCTAGCTTCAATTAGCTCATGATTTCAATCATTAAAATTACTACAATCTCCACAAAACCTCTTCTGATATAATTAGTTAATTACTAAAAGTGCTAAGCATTTACCCATGTAGTCGAGTAAATCAAATTACAACCTTATATATATACATTCATTTTAACGTTATTTCATGTACCACAAATTATTTTTATCACATTCATTTGTTAAGTTAGTCAGTCATATTTAACTGAGAACTTGGAACTTATATTTATCAGTTCATGTTATAGATTAACACATCGAGATGAAAAATACCAAAATATACGTCAGAGTTGTAGAGGTAGTAACAGTCTCAGTGGAAGTAAAAAATATTAGGTGCATACGTTATGATTCGTGGAAAATGAATCTGTACACATAGTAAGGCATATAAAATAGTTTTAGAACTCATGACTTAAGTAGAGACACGTAGTAGAAGCACCTGCTCCATTAAGACCTATTCTAAACAATGTCATCTAACACCGAAAACTGTTGGATACGATAATCACACAGAAACCAATTAGGTAGTCTTCAGTTATCTACGTGGTTCAGTCTGATAGTCAACGAATTCATAGATGCGATTCATTGATGCAATCACTTAGTTTGACGGCCCCTGGACTTTCTTCAAACCTACTCATATACTAGTCAACATCGTGCATCGAGTTAAATCGTTACCGGTTATATGTTGTACACCTCATTCGTTCCTTCTTAGTTATATGTTTGAATATATTTGAAATTAAAAAAAACATCTTACTCTTTCAAATCTTTGACCTTATTTTCTAAATTTTCTTTATAGAATAATGTTTCGAACAGCTGCTATGATCAGTCTGGCATCAGTTAGTATGAATACACCGGATACATTTAGACAAGTTCCAGTATTAATGTATATTACTTTTATCTTGGATTTGATGGTTGCATTATTATTCACAGTGGAAATGATCAGCAAAATGTATATCGAAGGCTTATTTGTTCCTGCATCAAGTCAGGTTAGTAATTTCATTATCTAAATGTGACTCTTTCCCCGAAAGAAATCCCTTGATTGTTTATCGATTCATCATGATATGTTCACGCTGATAAATCTTTTCAAGTTTTTTGTGATCTATCAAGAATTTTCCTTAGATTTCAGTTTGATAATGAAGTTAGTTGGTCAGATATCTGAAATGCTTTTCACAAAATTCGCACTATTAGTCATCAGAACAATTTTGTAATACCGTAATTTAATAACTAATGCTTGTATAATTAAACAAGAATGTTTGGTGTTCAGAATTTAGCCTATTTTATCGACTAGAGATAAGAGGGAAACTTGAAACTAATTTGTGAACGGAGCGGAAAATACTAAATCGGTCATTTTATAAAACTTCGACATATACATGAGAACTAGTTGAGAATTCAAAATTTATCCAAACTCAAATTTTTCGTTAAACAATGGATTCGTCCCCATGTAATAGCTGCGAAATTTACAGTAGACATTAAAGGGGACAGAAGGTACAACATTATAATCCAGCCTACCTTTATCCAGTAGTATCAGCTAAGTTTAAGATGAATATTTTGTATTAGAATTGTGATCAGCGGTAGAACCCAAGGTACTCATTTCGTTTTACTTGAGACTCATTAGTTGGATGTACCTACATTTTAGCGTTTATATTCACAACGAAATCCTACCTCAGTGTCTTTCGTTACAATTGATGGAAACTAAACATAAAACCAATTATTGAAAATCATAAAACAATACCAAAACTCAATATTTGGTCAATGAATCACTACAACAGATGTAAAGTCATGATATCTTAAGCTTTCGGATAGTGATTATGTCTACGTAATGGACTTAGACCAGAGATGTACACATCATTACAAGAATAGTATATGGTTTTATCAACTATTATAATTTTTGGTTTGATTTGCTCACTTTATTATCAATTATGGCTTATATTACGGACTGATCTTAGTTAAACAACCACTAAGCAGCACGAAATGTTGAGAACCCATTTTGTTCTGGTATGCTGCATTGCATATCCATAGTGAACAAGAACTCAGGTGGAGAAAACCAATTTATTGTTTAATGAACAATCACACGGTGGTTTAGTAAAATGTGAAAATCATACATCCAATATATTATTTTCACATCTTTAAATTTTCTCTCACAAGCTTCATTATTCCTTCATTACTGTTATTATCTTGATAGCTTTCAATTTACTTTCCTCTTCTTTTCATTTCAAGTTTCTCAACCACTTGCTCTCAGACATTTCACTTACAACTGGTGTTACATACGACTAAAAACATAAGTAGCACACACAAACCATATATCTACACTATATATATTTAGCTATAAAATTCAACAATCTTCGCAAATGAGGAGAGGTTTTGTGAAGATTGTAGTAATTGTAATAGTTGAGATCATGAGTTATATAAAGCTAGACCACCATGGAAAGCCTGGAAGCATTAGACGGTCGTTTCGTCCTATTGTGGGCCTCCTCAGTGGTGCGCGTCCACGATCCTGCCTCGTGGGGACCTATCAGTCTCGCGCGCGAACGCTTAACCATTAGACCACTGAGCTGGTCGGCATCCAACAGTGTTAATGTCTAACTTCAACCAATCAAAGAAATTGCGCCACCGTACACCGTAACGCCGTTGGATGCCGGATCAGTGGTCCAATGTTCAAGCGCTCGCGTGCGAGACTGATAGGTCCTCGGTTCGAATCTCACGGGGCGGGATCATGGATGGGCACTGCTGAGGAGTCCCACAATAGGAGGAAACGGTCGTCCAGTGCTTTCAGGTTTCCATGATGGTGATACATGATTTCAACTATTGACTTTTTTATATTGATTAGAAAACTTATCGGATGGAAAAAATAAACTAGTTACAATGAATAAATATTTTGATTGGTCACCTGAATTAATGTAAATAATGATTTAAAAATATCTCATTAAGTAAATATGTAACATATTTGATTAAATATACGATTGAAAGGTCAAACTGGGAATAAATTGTTCAACAATTAACTGACCGATAAATTATTTACTTCCTTACGCCTTGATTGGTATGTAACCTCATTTATGATGCAATCTTTTCTATCCTTCTATAGACATAAATTTTCCATATATAACTATATAAATACAAATGTACAATTCAAGTAAATGATTTTGTCGAGAGAACAAATTTTTCTTTAATGAATTCTCTTTTTCTTATTCATTGACACTATGGGTTATTTTAATTATCAATAATTATCACTTCCCTTACCTTATATTATTATTATTATTATTGTTATTAATGTTATTCCTGTATAATACTGATTTCATATTCATAGAACTGAGATAAACCAATCAATCCAATGGTAAATTATGAATACGCAGCATTTTTCTTTTATTGAAAACTTGTATTTCATTAAACTTTTGATATTCATACAAGCTATTATTATTATTATCATTATTACTATTAAGTCTTATATTCACAATTTCAGATGACCTCTTTAAGTAGGATTTTTCTGTAAACAATTTTTATTCTTATTAAATAATGATTAGTTTATTTAATATACTTTAATTATGATTTCTTGTAGTTATAATTAAAAAGGTTATTTAACATAAAGGTAGTGGAGAAGATTTATAGCTCAAGTGGATGATTTTGATAGTTTTGTTCTCTGGGGTGGATGATTTGGTCATAGAGCTTTCATCACATGTGGAGAAATTTGAACGCTTCACTTCTATCTGAAGTTTGTGCTGATGTTGTAGTTCAGATGAACGATGAAAGCTCCACAATCAAACCATCCAACTCAGAGAACAAAACTCCATCAATAACATAAACGTAACTATCATTAAATCAACATTTTTAAATAACATGAAACAGTCAGTAAATATACACCATTTGATGCAGGCTCAGTGATCCAGTAGGTTAACAGTTTGGGCGCAAGGCTGAAGGCCCTGGGTTCGAATCTTGCGGGGGGTGGGATCGTGGATGCGCACTGCTGAGGAGCCCCACAATAGAACGGAACGGCCGTCCAGTGCTTCCAGGTTTTCAATGGTGGTTTAGCATCGATCGGTTTATGATATCAATCAATATACAAGAGATATATCAAAGGTAAACAATATTTCAATGTTGAGGTGGTGGAGAAGATTTGTAGCTTAGGTGAATGATTTTGATATTAAATTAGTATGATCCTATTTTCTAAAAGGTAATAATTGTTATCAAGGTATATTCAATTTTATTTATGAATAATCGATGTCTAAATTTTATGGAGTGAGATTTGATGAACAATTTTTTTATTGTTGAAATGAAAGAAAAAAATTACTGATCAATCATTGATATACAGTGATGCGATATGTAGCCAAGTGGTGGTTTCTCACAAAGTAATATTGTGGACACGCGTGACTAAATGACTCCAAATCAATAACAAAACCAACAACCAAAAGAATAGCTTTCTTTTTTCTTATGAAATAACACGCTTATATAAAAGATATGGCGAATACGCAAATAAACATGATTAGATGGCATTGAATAATATGAACGCTTGGAGGATATCGCAGCTGCATACGTCCAATGGGATGAATGCCTAACTAACAGAATTAATTCATACTCTATTACAGCACATCACTACAACTTTTCAATAACTGTTTGTTCACAAGGACTTTTCATTACCAGTTGACATTTGATTTGCTTTGACATGATGGAGCAGTTTTACATATACAGTGGACTCTTTTCATGGTATTACATTCTCGGAGTTGAATGGTTTGATTGATAAAAATTCATCGATGTTTCGGATATATATATTATGGTAGACGTTTATAGTAATGTTGAAGTATATATTATCAGAACATAATATCAGGAAAAGCGATGTTGCTTTTTGATGGTAATCAAGTGTAAATATCTCAGATATACAGAAGGTCCGTAAACCTCTTGCAAAGCTTGGTGGTAGCTATTCAAACCGTGACTTATGAGTGATGTGAGTTCAAACCCCATTGGGGATATCAGTTCCCTCAAGATAGCAAGGGTGCGACACTAGTGAAGTTTTTCTGCCAACTACATCCAACTACATAACCAACACTGAAAGATCGTGAGATTCGATCATGTCGAGTGCGAGTTATTTAACTACAGGCAATGGATGCTGATCATACAAGACCACCAACGGATTAAACTTAACAGCATAAACACATATATGCTGACTCAGTGGTCTACAGGTTAAACATTCGCGAATGAGAATAAAATCCTCGGGCTGTATTCTATATGATGCAATCGTAATTATTGAAATGTGTTACTTTCTATATAGTTTTCAATGAAAAATACGTTATAAACATACTACTCTATATTATCATTGTGTTCATATTGTCTTCATATCATCAATTTTCATTTCAAACAATTTACTTGAGTGTAAACAGGTATCATTTTGATCAATAATAACTTTTTCTCTTCTCATTACATTCTTGTAATTTCCATATACTGAATTCTTGATAAGTCCGACTTGTTGAGAAAAAAAATGTATTTCTTCATAGTATCTATATAAGAAACAATTGAGATAATAGTCCTTATCTACTATCTGTATTTTACTATTCACTAATAGATGTTATCAAAGTAATTCTCTTTCTAACATTCTTACACTTCACTATCATCCTAATCAAACAAAAAAATTATTCATTTTAAATGTCATTAACTTATTAAGTTATGTGATTATATGTAGTAATTAAATGATAAAATAATCCTGTTATTAGTACAAACTATTATTTAGACCAAAATCATTAAATTGGAGAATTTGACTTAAATGTTATTTGATAATCAACAAAATATCTCAGACTTTAGATCCGTAATAATAATCCAAAAAAAATTCTATTACTGATTATTAATATTAGAAAGGTTTTTGTGGATATATAGTGATTTCAATGGTTGAGATCATGAGTCAGTTGAAGATAGACCACCATGGAAAACCTGAAAGCATTGGACGGCCGTTTCGTCATACTATGGGACTCCTCAGCAGTGCTCATCTGTGATCCAGCCCCCCGCGAGGTTCTAACCGAGGACTTGTCAGTTTCGTGCACGAATGCCTAACTACTAGACGACTGAGCTGGTTGGCATCCAACGATGTTATTGCGTTAATGTGAGATAGTAACTCACTGAAGACAATGGTCGACGGCGGCCCAATTTCGTGGATTAATTGAAGTTAGACATGTCGGCTCAATGGTCTAGAGATTAAATATGAGCGTGCAAGACCGACTGGTTCTAGCTTCGAAACTGACTAGACAGGATCGTGGATGCACACTGGTGAACAGTCCCACAATAGGATGAAACGACTATCTAGTGCTTCCATTTTTTCCATGATGGTCTATATTCAATCGATTCATGATCTCAACCATCGAAATTACTAATTTTTACATGAGAGGGAAACTATTTAGTTTAAATGGATAATTTCAGTAAATGGTTTTGTTTTTCTCATAAACGATCAATTGAATCAGCAATATCATCAATATAAATTTTAAATAAATTCCCTTTTTTTACCTAAAGTTTATTTTACTGATATTGACTAGAAACTGGAGATAAAAGTTTCATTATTGAAATTACTCAAATTGGATCATTTAACTGTATCAAAATAATAAAAACGATGAATGTATTTGTAAAATCTTCTTTTTTTCCCTTTTAATATCTCATATTAACTCAGCATTCAAATACTGTGAAACTATTCAAGCAAATTTAAACAAAAGTTCTTATCTTCAGGAAGAGTTTTGTGGAGATGCTAGTAATTTCAATAATTGAAATCATGAGTCAATTGTAGCAGGACCACCATGAAAAACCTGAAAGCATTGGACGGCCGTTTCGTCCTACTATGGGACTCCTCAGAAGTGCGCATCCACGAATCTGCCTCCACGAGATTCTAGCCCAGGACCTATCCGTCTCAAACGCCAGCGCTTAACCATTAGACCACTGAGCTGGCATCCAACGATGTTAATGTCTAACTTCAATTGACTCATGATTTCAACTACTAAAATTACTAAAATCTCCACAAAACCCTTCCTGATAATAATCATCTGTTCACTAGTGACTGAATTCAAGTGACACTCCTGGAGTTCTAGTGAGAAGCCGTGGCCAGTGGAGTTCATCCAGATCTGTTGTGAAATATCAACTCACTGAAGACAATGGTGACAGTGGCGCAATTCCGTGAATTGCTTGAAGTAAGACATTAACACAGTTGGATGTCGAAAAGCGCAGTGGTCTAGTGGTTAACCTCCTGGTGCGAGACTGATATTTCCTGGATTCGAATCCCGCGGGGGGAGGTATCGTGGATGCGCACTGCTGAGGAGTCCCGCAATAGGACGAAACAGCCGTTCAGTGCTCCCAGGTTTTTCATGGTGGTCCTGCTTAAATTGACTCATGATTTCAACTACTGAAAAGTTCTTATCTATTAAAATCTAATTGATGATAAGTTAATAACCAGGATAATGAAAACTATGCTATAAAAAAATATTGATTTCTTTTAATTAGCAACAGTTTTGTTTTTTCTTCAATGTATTTAGAAATTATCTAGTTCATTTCATTCAATAAGTGACTCAATTCTTTTCTCTTCCTTTTTGTTTTTAAAAAAAAATAATAATTTTTTTGTTTTATTAATAAATTAACATATTTACCAAATAATATAGAATTTGAATCAACTAATTCGAACACAAATTGCTGCCAAGGTAATAATTTATCTATTATTTATGATATATATTTATGATTAAGTATATACATATTTATAATTTATATGATTCTGACGATTATATCCCATCAATCTATTATTCAAGTACCATTTACACATATGCACACAAGCACACACACACACACACACGGAAACATACACAAAATATTACAGTTTTAGTTACATACTCGGATTAATTTGAGTTTAAATCTATTGAAAGTTCTTTTCAGATGTTTGTTTGTACAAGTTTTCCAGTTTATTTTTATTTTCAGTTATATTGTTTTGATTTATTTTATTATTATTTGAGTTGACACATTGTTTGTGTGTATGTGTTTATATGTTGATATAATAATGAGAAATATAATTTTTGTTTATTTTATTTGTCAGAAGGAGTTTTGTGGAGATTTTAGAAATTTCACTAGTTGAAATTATGAGTAAATTGAAGCTAGAACACCATGGAAAACTTGAAAGCACTAGACAGTCGTTTCGTCCTAGTATGAGACAGTGCGCATCCATGATCCCGCCTCGCGAGTACCTATCAGTCTTGCGCGCGAGCACTTAACCATTGAGCCACTGATCTGGTCGGCATCCAACAGTATTAATGTCCAACTTCAACTAATCGAAGAAATTGCGCCACCGTACACGATTGTCTTCAGTGAGCTGATATCGCATAACAGATCTGGTTGGTCTTCACTAGTAACGGCTTCTCACTAGAACTCCAGGAAATGCCTCTTGAAGTCAGTCACTAG
Source organism: Schistosoma haematobium (assembly GCF_000699445.3). Taxonomy (NCBI): domain Eukaryota; kingdom Metazoa; phylum Platyhelminthes; class Trematoda; order Strigeidida; family Schistosomatidae; genus Schistosoma; species Schistosoma haematobium. The sequence continues at coordinate 43,127,117 of NC_067198.1, read as the reverse complement.
TGAGCAGATGTTCGCGCAATTTCGTGGACTGGTTAATGTTAGACATTAATACCACTGGATGCCGGCCGGCTCAGTGGTCCAATAGGCTAAGCGTTTGCGCGCGAGACTAAAGGCCCTGGGTCGAATTCCGCAGATGGGATCGTGGATGCGCACTGCTGAGGAGTCCCACTATAGGACGAAACGACCGTCCAGTGCTTCCAGGTTTTCCATGGTGGTCTAGCTTCGATTGACTCATGATTTCAACTATTTTATTTGTATTACGACTAGATAATAATTTGATGGAACAGTATTATACACACAGGAACAAGCTATGCATGTATATTTGTCAGTTTCTAATAGAATTTAATTAAAATAGGTAGTTTATTAAGTTCTTAAATCCTAAATCATCTATTTTATAACAAACATAATGGAGCATTTAATATATGAATTCAAATTACAGAAGTTTAGTTTCACGTGTTCCGATACAATTTTACATTTAAGGTTTAACAAGTTCATCTAACTTTTTATTAATATGTACAGGGAGTCTTCTTAAAAATTTAAGTCAATTAGTCCCTTTGATAAATTTCGATAATGTAATAAGAAGACGATGATCTTCGTCTTCCTAACTCCAAACAGTTGAGAGAGTAAATACTTAAGAATATACATTTATTACTAATAACGATAGAAAGCGTACGGATATTTATTGGATAGTTCAATGAAAATGGACAAATCTAAATGTTAGGTAGCTGATTAGCAGATAATGTGCAATGAAACATTGATTAGATCTTATTTTGACCGACCGTTTTTCATATGATAATAATAAAAGGTCTGGTTATTCATTGTTTAAGCATCAGTCAGACGTTCTCATTCACGAATTTTTTTCATAAATGTAGAATCGAAGATGATTTTCCTTTGTGATTTGTGGGAATACCACTAAGGTGTACAAAAATATCGATGAAATAGCCGTAACATCATATATCAAGTCAAAATGTAGTATGGATATTTTTTATTCAGTCTTATTGTTAATCAATATTAAATCAGTATTTCTTATAGTGGTCAGATTTGTTATATATTTTACATAGAAATGTGCAATTGTGTCACATAACTCATATTTTGTCGTTCCATCCCTCACTATATGGATCAAAAATTCTGATTTGTGAATACCCGTCACTTGATCACTCTAATAATAATCACTAATAATCACGTCAGGAATCGACCGCGCAAATCAACATCACTCATATGAAAATTTCCTCCTTTTATAGCGAATCCGCATAAAGTATAAACTTCAAAAGACCAATTCTGGTTAATAAAACTATAAATAACTGTGAATTATTTGACATATTAAAAGTTTTAATAGTGATAGATGAATAAGCTAACATACAGAAATTCAATGGGAAAAAAACTACAAACCTTCATATAAAAATCAAAATAATGATTTGTATTGTCTTTTTGATCAAGTTGTATAAATCTAAAATCATAATATGAATCTCATGGGACTTTGATCCATTGTAAATTGTGTCATGGATTTGACTTCATTATTAAAGTTTAAAGAATATTGTTGCTCATTATTCTTAAATATTAAAATTTTAAATAAATTTTAAATTCTATTCAAAAACAAATACCCTTATCCTTTGGGAAATTCATGTTAATGATGAAGTTGGTTAATTGAACATTTAGCCAACATATACATGAAGTAGAAGTTGATGAAAATGTTCACAATGACAACGAAAGTTTTACAACTAGAACGTCTGAATAAAAGAATACAATTCTAGAAAAATTCTACAATGTCTGTATTTCAATAAATCAGCTAGGAAGAGGAGTTTATAATGACAGTGCATGGAAATTGTTGTATGTCACATAAACCCATCAAAAATGTAAACGTTTTGGTCTTTGAGGTAAATACCTTCAGTATCATTTGATAATGAATAATAGATATAGTTATGATAGCAATCCTAATATAAAACTTGGTGACTGTTGATCTCATTTACTAATATACAAACCTTTATTCATAGAACTGGCCCTCAATATCACTAGTGTCATATTTCAAGATTCCTTGGAATTTATGATGGGAAATCTTAATCAAGAGGATTCATATATGACGGTAGTGGAACGGTTATGATCAGTCATTCCACTATATTGCGAGTGACTAGTGTTGTAACTGTGCTACTAAACATCAAATCAGTGGATCTAAAGGTTAAGCGTTCACTTTGAGAACTGAATACATTGGGTTCAATCCCTGCCAGATTGTTAGTCAACATTAAGGAGAAGTTTCAAACTAGGATAAGATAGCTGTTCAATTTTTTCTGATTCTACGTAGTACCTCGTATGCGATCAGTCTATGAAAAATACAATACCCAGGAAAAAGATACAGATAATCCAGAATTTTATTAGTATAATTCCTAATTGGATAATCCTCAGTTATGTAGGTTAACCTTATAGAAAAATATACACTCATCTTAAGAAATCAAAGCTTATATAACACCAACACAATGATCGTTTAGCTAATTTCTAATAATAATGAATTTTCTAAATAAGTTAATATATTTGTAATATCCCAATGAGTAGAAAAATTAGATTTTTTGACGTTTCGTATATTAATTTATTTGTAACAATCTCATTTGGGTGATCATTGGATGGTGACCAATGTTATGTGTGTCAAGTTCTTCTTAGTGCAGATCGAATGCTATCGATCATGTTGCACTGTGGCCACCAGTCTAGGTGGCTCAACACTGCGTGCACTATGTTGAGATTAGATGGTGGTTGGAGGTAGCCAACAGGAAACCTTGGACCCACGTTCCGTGCTATTTGGCACTCGTCAGTAAGGTGTACCTGTAATCTTGAGGGAACTGGTGCTTTCTGACGAATTCAATGCCGTATCATCCAGCCTCATATTCAGAGACGTTACCACCGGTCTATCCGGGCCGCGACGGCTCCTGATCTATAGCATTCAATCTGTACTAAGAAGGACTTGACACACATGACAATGAACACCCATCACCCAGTGATCAAACAATTGTGATTACATCTCAGTCATACAGGAGATCGGTCGCGACTCGGATAGCTCAGTGGTAACATCTTTAACTGTGAAACTGTATAACACGTGATCGAATCCGTCAGGGAGCAATAGTTCCCTCAAGATTACAGATACACCTTTCTGACGACTGTCAAACAGCACAAAATCCGTATCCATAGTTTCCTTCTAACTACCTCCATCCACTATCTAATTTATAATAATCTACCCAATACTTAATTTATTAGAAATTATTCAATCAAACATTGGTAATGACACCTACAATAATGAATTCATTATTATTTTTTTTAAAAGTAATAAACACTAGAACTATCAAAAGTATCATTATCATTATAAACCATTGAATGCATGAAATCTCTTTATTTATTTATTTATTTATACATCACATCTAATCTTCAAATTAATTTCTTTTCATTAAAAAGTTTCATTAATTTGCGTTCATTTTTTTTATTTTTTTTTATTTTTCGACATTTATTTCGTAATACATTTTTGTTATTATTTCATTTATTTATTTAATTTTAGAGAAAACCATATATATATATATATATATATATATAATTTGAGTTTCATCACCAACTTCTTTATTTCCCTTCCCCCCTCCACCTCTGTTACTGTGTATAATTCGACATTAGTTTAAAATACTTTTTTTTTGTTGATGATTTTTATTTTCAGTTCGGTTTATTTTAACACAGCACCATATACTATTTGTTTTTGCATGCTATCACTTTGGTGTACTACTATTAGTAGTATAATATAAATAAATCAATTATATTCTGTAAATAATTATGGAATGCATGCTAATTTATAGATATGCATAGGTTGATACAGAAAATAAACTTACATTTAAAAGGAGTGAGGGTGGGAAATAACATGAATTTGTTGGAAAAGATGTAATTCATGAGTTGTTGGTAATATAAAGCAGTGATTGTGTGCCAATTGTTCTTATTCGATGAACTTTCGCATCTTGTTGATATATGAATAGTGCTACTTTTGAGTCATTACAACTAGAGAAAAGAAAATGAAAATAATTAACAAGGAACAACAAAACTTACTGTGATAGATCCGCTACTATACATATGTTATGTTGTCTTCTGACGCGCTAATTTGAGTAAAAACTGTTTAAATTAGGCAAATTAATTAGGAGTAGTGTAAGTGCAAAACATCTACCGTAAGAGAAATTTAGTAGGCATGTTCAGTGATATACATATTAAAGACAGTTCGACGTTGACATATACTTTTTACCTACATAGCAACCATAACAACAAAGAGATATAGATATCAAGTATTTGGTCAACTTTATTTCCGGTTTCCAGTGGTTTATATGTCCCATTACAACATATACTAATATTTTGATTTCTATGATGGTTTAAGTCTAATGTGAATTTTTTATAGAGGTCAGTTAATAAGATAAAATATAGCCCCATTCAATAAATGATGCATATTACGATAAAATATGATCTAAGCACTAACCACTGAGAAATAAAGGTCCTGTGTCCGATTCTTACTTGTTAGGCCGTTTATGCTCACTGCTGTGGAGTTCCATACTAGGATGATTATTTAACTCAGGTCGATTCATGAGTTAAATGGTTTGCTAAGAGATTACCCACATAACTGAACCCCTGATATATACCTGTTCAACGAACTGGTTTAAAAAATTCTAACAAATGTCTAGTAAACAAGTTTGCTTTTTGTCCTGACAAAACGATCAAATGGTATACATTATATATTAACGTATAAATAAAAAGATTAACGAATAGCTGTGATAACGTCTCTGACTTTGTCAGACCACTCAAGGGCGCTAGTTCCCTCAAGGTTGCAAAACTATCTTGCCGATGAGTGCCAAATAGCATGAAACCTATGTCCAAAATTTCTGTCGATCACTTTCAACCACCACCTCACATTTCAACATTGTGTATGTAATGTCGAGTCATTCAGTCTAGTGAACAAATTGTGGTTTGATCGATAGAATTCGATTAGCGGATTGTATTTTCTTCAGAATAACCATACTGCTATCATACTTTATATGATTGTGCTCTACAAATCAGAACTAATCTCTTCTAAAGAAAATTGTATGAACTTTAAAAAGTTGAATAATATACAAATTATAATATGAACCGACTGGGATTCGAGGACCAACAAAAGCAGGGATTTACTGGACATATGTTGCATTCTAACATGGGGCTCCTAAGTAGCATGCATTTACAGCTCCGAGCGAGACCAAGCCTATCAATTATTAGCTGTCGTTGTAATTCAAACGATAGAAAATTTCATGCAATTTTTGATGTATTTTTTAGACAGTTTAAAAATATTTAGCACGCAGTTCTTAATGAAGATATGTTTTTTAAAACAGTTATCATAGTTAGGTAACTTCGTTCACATTAAACTGGAATGCTAGTTTACTCACTCTGCACAAATTTCTTTTACTAATCACGATCCTGAAATGCTACACAAATTTATACGGTTATCATATAAACAATACGACTACATTATTTAATTTGGAATAGAAGTTGGTATTGACTATTCGTTTTTCGGACTGTTACACTAGATTAATCTTACAAAATTTCATCTAATAAAGTCTATCAAACAGATGTCCTCTTCAGCGCATCTCTTCATTATCCGATTTTAATATTCGAACAGAAGTTATAAATTGGTTTGCAAAAATTCGAATTTTCTGTGCGTTTAACTTATTTCATCTTCAATAATCTCGACGATTATCGTCATTATTGAATCGAAGCACTTCACATGTTACTTACTTACTAACGCCTGTAACTCATCGTGAAGGAGAATAGGCCGCTCACCAGCATCCTCCATCCAACCCTGTCCAAAACAATCCTTTCCAGCTCCTTCCAGTTGTTATTCATCCTTTTCATATCTGCTTCTATTATCCGACGTAATGTGTTCTTTGGCCTTCCTCTTTTCCGCTTCCCTTCAGGATTCCAATTTAGGGCTTGCCTAGTGATGCAGTTTGATGATTTGCGTAATGTATGTCCTATCCATTTCTATCGTCTTTTCCTAATTTCTTCTTCAGCTGGACTTCACATCTATGGTATATTTTATTGTATTGTATATCTCTTCACAATAAATAACGTTTATTATTGCTTTTTTCATCGATCGACCTACAACCAACGAAACTGAACCTTCAATTAACGATTTCCTACTTTAGTTAGTGACAAATCGTTAGGCTGGTTGGATGACCTGTGATTAATCAGATATTATGAATAACAAAAACGTATTTATTACCTACTCTTATTTATATTCATATTAATATCATTTTTCTCTCTATCTACCTTGCTTTTTAATTGAATGTACTGTTGGTTGATATGCTTTGAAAGTCAATTACCTTCAAATAATTAACTATGGGAATTAACCTAATTAGGTATTGAATTCTATCTATAATTTATAATAAAGCATTTCAGGATTGTATTATATCTACACATAACTGTAAACAATTGTATATTCATGTTTTTGTTTGTATTTTAATTGAGGAAAGAAGTAGATATTTCAAAATAGAACATATACTATTCATATTATTCGTCAAGATTATAATTTATGGACGAACCAATCATGTATAAGATAACAGATCTCTGGGATTTCGGCGAGAATTTTACTCATCTATTTGGCTGACGTCAGTTCATGATGAAAATCCTAAATCTTATTCACAACCTTGACCATCAATTGTAAATCATAATTCTAATTCCTTACGCTGGTTTATAACTCTCATTTGATCCTAGTTATTAGATGAACACTCTTAAGGTTACTTCAACATCACTCAAAATCGTCCATAAATTATAGTCTCATCAATTATTCAATATAATATCTAACTATAGTAATTTATTCATCATTTCTTTAATATATATTAACCTGGATACTTCTCACTTTTTTATTTATTTAAGTCATCTGGTGGCATTGATCAAAAACGTAATCGTGCTTATTTTCAAAAATCATGGAATTATTTTGATGCATTTATGTTATTATGTATATGGGCTTCATTAGCATTACAATGTGTAGAATTTTATGTCACATTTCATTGTTCAGTTAATAGTAATGATAAAGAAAATATTCTTTACAATAATAATATCAATAAAGATTATTTTACATGTTCAAATAATGAAAATTTTCGACGAAATTATGGTTTTTTAAGTGTTATACGCTGTCCAAGACCATTGATACTTATACGTGTATTTCGTGCAGTATTAAGACTTCAATTACCTCAAGCACGTGTAAAAGCTATATTTCAGTAAGTAGATCTTTATATATATAAAGTATTTTATTTTTATTGAATTATAATGATCATATTAAGTTTTAAAATAAGAGTAACTTCATTGTGATTAGAAATATACACTGCTGAGGAGTCTCATACTAGGACGAAACGGCCATCCAGTGCTTCCAAGTTTTCTATGGTGGTCTAGCTTCAATTGACTCATGATTTCAATCAACAATCAATTCTTCTTGATTTTATTATTATTATTTTTAATGCTGAATTATAAAAATAAAAACAATAATTTATGATCAGTATGAGGGATGTACACATAATTAAGTTTCTGATTGAGATTATGAATCGATTGATGTTAGACCACCATTGAAAACCTGAAAGCACTGGACGACTGTTTTGTTCTATTGTGGGACTCCTCATCAGTGTGCATGCACGATCTCGCTTGCGAAATTCGAACTCATAGTTCATGATCTTAATCAAAAAATTAATGTGTGGGATAATACCAGTGAAGGATGTAAATAAATAAATCTAGATTTTTCCATAGGAACACTTACTATTGTGAATTATTTAGGGGAAAGACCTTGAAGATCTATCTTCCAGAATATGTGCTTATATATATATATATCTGACAAGACAATCACCTTCTATTAAGTTCATTCAATTTCTAACTGGATTTCTATGGATCCAATTCTAGTATTCTATAGTCTAATAAATGTTAAATAACTATGATTCTAATGGTACAACATTAACGTACAATATCTTTAAAATGAGAATTTTATTTACGAAATTATTTAGTCTATTACATGAAAATTAATAAATTCTAAATTTTCTAATTTTGAAGTTTTGTTCAACTTTATTCATTTATGTTGACTATACAAATGAAACATTCTACACCAGAAAGTGATAAATGAATGAGATAAACAGTGTAAAATAGTAAAACCATAATAATACAAATAAGCAAATTTATTATTATTATTCGTATTATGTAATCTAGTATTGGAATCTTTCTATTACGTCATCTTGGTTATTCATATTCCCATCTCACAGAATTGGTACTTTATGATAAGTCTTGCGGATTGAACGCTATATTCGTCTCTTAAGCTATTCCGTAACCCCTAAGCTAAAACTATGCAGCGACCTGAACACAAGAGAGAAGATTCAAAGTATGCGAGAAGTAGTTTACTCCAAGGTTCCTTCTAATACAGAAAATACAGGGTTTTTATAATGTTTTAAATGTCCTTAGGTTGCTAGAAGATTCCGGAATGCTACTAAACATAGTAGCAGTGTAGCAGCCAGCCAATCAGAGCCTCTGTATGTGACGTTTCGCCTCCTTGGTATTTTTGGCTAGGACTTCAAGTGAGCGCTGATTGGATGAAACGCTTCTTAGTGTCTCCTAATCCTTGCTTGTCTTTTGCAAGCAATTTTCTAGATCACCCCAACACTTTAACAAAAAATTTTCATTTATATATACTTCTCGTGGATGAGCATAGGCCACCCACCAGCAATTTCTATCGAACCCAGCTACTAAAATTTAAAAGCGAAATTGCTTTAGAGCCTCATGTTATATAGTAATCAACATCTTATTTTACAAACGATTTATACTTAATATGAGTTTGAAAATACAGTTTTTTTCCTACATACGAAATAAATTTAATAAATTGTTTTTGTTTGCAAATTACTTATCCTTAAATTGTTTATTTTAAATTTTAGACGATCCACACATCAAGTATACAATGTGACAGTATTTCTACTTTTCTTTATGTCACTCTATGGTTTCTTGGGTGTGCAATTTTTTGGCGATGAATTAAATTATCATTGTGTTTTAAAAACAGCTAATGAAACGTAAGTTTACCCAGAAAATTATAGCTTGTGTACGTTTTCCCATTGATTATCTTTATGATGTCATATAATTTATTCATTTATTAGTAGTTCAGTGTGTTATTCCTTCATATTTTATAACTTCTATACATGTAACTCAATAAGTTAATAGTTGAATTCATGAGTCGACTTAATTGAGACCATCATACAAAACCTGGAAACATTGGATAACCGCCTCGTCCTAGTATGAGACTTTTCTGTAGTACGCATCCACGAGCTCGCACTCGGGACTCGACTCATGAATTCAACTATTAAATTAGTACAATCTCCAAAACCCTCATCCTGATAACTCAATTATTGTAAATTTGGAATTATATCTTATCATTAGATGACATTGACCGTTGTAATTCTGAAAGCATCAGACAATTTTAACTCCTATATTGCATTGACAGACCAAATACTTTCAGATTATTGAAATTAAATTCAGTTCACGGTCAAATCTAATAAATAAATTATATAATATGTGAAAGATAAATATATACTTCAACTATTTGCCGGTGACTATAATTTACGGACGACATTTGAGCGACGATGCACTGACCTTGAGAGAGTTCATTTAATAACTAGGACCAAATGATGGTTATAAACCAGTATAAGTAATTAAGATTATGATTTACAGTTGATAGTTAAGGTTGTGAATTAGATTTACGATTTTCATCACGAACTGACATTAGCTACAATGATAAAACTCTATTTAGTCAAATGAATGAATGAATGTCGCGCCAAAATCCCAGAGATCTGTTATCTTATACCTGATTGGTTTGTCCATAAATTATAGCCTCACTTAAATAATTATGATAAAATTTTATAAAATAACCTATTTAATGGATTCTCCGTTCTTTTTCTTTATCGTCTTTACCAAAGTTTTCAACACATTTAATCATTCTAATCTGAAACTGTTCATATACCTAAACACTTGATAAAATATATAAATAAACATTACATATAACTGGTAAATGCTTACCACATATTACTTATCTAAAATACTTTAATAGTGTAATGATCAAATTAGTTACTAATCTTAGTCAGAGCTTTATGGCTCTGATAAGTGTATTTTAATCCTTTAGTATTCACTGAGCTGGAAAATTAATTTTTAAGGACATTTATCGTCGTTTTGAACAATGACATCAAAGTTTACTAAAAATAGTATAGAACTTGAAGTAAATACGAAATGTTGTTGTTTATAATGACAAGAAAAGATTCATTTTTAACTATACAGTTCTAGAAAATAAAATCACTATTAATTGGAATATATATGACATTTTACAATAGAAAAAAAAACATAAACTTTTAGATACATCGTAATTGATGATTGAAAATTGACGAAAATAAGAGTGACTATATTACGTCACATTCACTGTTTAGTATGCATTAACAACAGAATTTTATAAGTATCAGTAGGGTTTTTGTGGTTGTCATAGTAATTTTAATGGTTAATATCATAAGTCATTTGAAGCTAGAACATACGCGTTCGCACGCGAGACCGATAAGTCCTGGGTTTGAATCTCGAGAGGTGGGATCGTGGATGTGCACTACTGAGGAGTTCCACAATAGAACGAAACGGCCCTCTAGTGCTGCTAGGTTTTCTAGGATGGTTTAGCTTTAAGTGACTCATGATCTCAACCAATATAATTGTATAAACCATGAATAACGAGTATTTTAACAAATATATGTGTGTGATCAGAATGTTAGAAATGTATTGTGATAATATATCACCACATACTTTTGTTAATCTTCGTTTTCTTATAATATACTATCTACATATGCATAATTGACAATAATATTCACGAACATATATATCGGATCAGTATAAAGGGAAAATGTTGTGACTTTTGCCCGATTAATTTATTACGTGATTTACTAGTTAATCTGAACACGACTTATACAATGTTAGTGCTGTGCCAAACTAATGACGTATCGACCAATATGAATAGCCTAGCATCCTTATGGATCCCTTTTCCTGCTTAACTTTGCCTGTTGAGTCCAGAACTCTAATAACAGTTTCCACTATATAAACCATATATTTCATACATACTTGGTTTATAAACAAACCAACGCCCAAAAATTGGCTGTGATTGTGAGCGACTGTAATTAATAAACTGGTTATAATTTAGGAAAAGTAAATCATATAGTAATGGTCTATAGGTCAAAATAAAGAAACAAGGAATACAGACATACATAATCTAGTTACTGAATAGTTATACAACAACAGCATATTTACAACTGAGGAACATCTGGAACTCAAAGTAACTGTCAACCAACACCAAGGTCAGGATTTTCAATACAAATGTCAAGACAGTTCTACTGTATATGGCGGAAACCTGGAGAACTACGAAAGCCATCATCCAGAAAATACAGGTGTTTATTAACAGTTTCCTATGCAAAATACTTCGGATCCGTTGGTCAGACACTATCAGCAACAACGTACTGTGGGAGAGAACAAACCAGATCCCAGCGGAGGAAGAAATTAGGAAGAAGTGCTGGAAGTGAATAGAATACACATTGAGGAAATCATCCAACTGGGTCACAAGACAAGCCCTCACATAGAATCCTCAAGGCCGAAGGAAGAAAGGAAAACCAAAGAACACATTACGCTGGGAAATGGAGATAGGCATGAGAAAAATGAACAAGAATTGGATGGAACTAGAAAAGAAGGCCTAGGACAGAGTTGGTTAGAGAATGCTAATCGGCGGCCTGTTCTCCATTAGGAGTAACAGGCGTAAGTTAATAAAGTAAGTAATAGTTCTTATAAGTTACCCACAATTTAATCTTCGCTAGGATATAACAGTAATGACTACTAATAACTTGAACATTGGTTGTGAATAAATGTAAATGATAAGTAAATTTTTTAATGGCTGTTTTTATTTTCTTAATTCTAATTAGAACTAATAACTACAGATTTTCAATGAGTACCTTAAGAAAAGAAACATATTTTTATTCATTAGTTGAATTCATAAGTCGATTGAAGTTAGAACACCATAGAAAAATTGGAAGCACTGGATGGACGTTTCGTCCTAGTATGGAACTCCTCAGTAGTGAGTATCCACTATCCCATCTACCGAGATTTGAACCCAGGGCCTATCAGTCTTGCGCGCGAGCGAACGCTCAACCTCTAGACCACTGAACCGACATTTAACGGTGTTAATGTCTAACGACCTTCCAGTGCTTTTAGGTTTTCCATGGTGGTCTAGCTTTAATTGACTCATGAATTCAACTATTAAATTACTATATTATCCACAAAATCCTACTCTGATTTTAATATTTTTATTTATTTTACCAAAATACTCATTTTAATTACAATAGTTGGGAAAGAAATTTTTAGAGATTTTTCATTTTAATGATCAGATGAATTAAAATTATTTACATTAACTGATCTAGCCTAATACAAGCTAATCGGTAAGAAATGCAATTACACTCTCTTATAGATCATATGTTATTAAGGTATAGAAATATCAAAGACCACAATTAGCTTGTAGAGGTAATGCAATACTATTGTATGTAAATTACAACCAGCTTAAAATGACTGTGAGGAAATGACTGAATATCTCAGTGTTTAAACGTACTGTACAGTAAGGTAATTCAGACCATACAACAATATAAAGCCATATCTGGAAATTGTTTTAGATTTCTATCACTTTAGCTAACAGCGGATAATGTTGATTTCTAATATGAGCACTAGTCAGCAGCTTATACATTGCTTCTGATTTCTTACTCATGTTTATTCAACTGAATATATTTCAGATATATTACTAAACGAGATCTAGCCATACCAGATTCTTATTGTAATCCAGCCAAAAATCCTGATGCTCAATGTCCCAGTAATATGAAATGTATACGAATTGCTAGTTCTATACAAGATGATGGGGGTTATGCTGGATTTGAAAGCTTTTGTAAGTAAATACATTTTTTGTTCAATAATAATATTTTCTCTTTTTTCACAGGAGTTGCTAAGTTAATTATGAGCGTTATTCTGTTACTTTGAAAAATATTGATAATTTTAAAGCTTTAGAAGTTTCAAAAAACCATTCATAGTTTAAGTATTCTTACGTTATACTATCTGTCAAAAGCCTAATAACATTATTGTTTCGTCAATGACAAATATAAACGCAGTCTGAGTGTTTTGGAATTATCAAATATCATTTGATTTCATTAGAAGAATGGCTTTGTTCAGACACTGAACAGACCATAAGCAACTATGAAGTGCTTTTTTTATGCAATAAAAATAATTCACTTCAATGATAACTTAATGTCTTTACACTGCTCATCTACAACGGTCACTGACATTAAAATCCGAGAATTGGAGGGGACGTACAAATCTTTGTGATATCTTATTCAGTACACATGTAGTACTACGCTTATACTGTAGGGTCAGCATCATTTATAAACATTGTGGTTGAAGAAACGTACGTACATGTACTTTCCGTTGAAAACAGTATGATTCATAAGGTCTTTTGGCAATTTCTTGGTTATGATCGGTGAAATTTACACATTGGATGACAGCTATTCTCTAACAGTAGCTTTCCATTTATAAGCTACATAGGTTTAGATGAGATCATGAACCAATCAATGTTAGACCATCATTGAAAACCTGGAAGCGTTTGACAGCTGTTTCTTCCTAGTATGGGACTATCTGGTAGTTCACATCCACGATGCTGCATGAAAGATCCGAATTCAGGACCTTCAGTTTCGCATATAAATGCTGAACTTCTAGACCACAGGCATCCAACGGTGTCATCGTCTAACTCTAACCAGTATATGAAACTCAATGTTTGGTTCTTGATTTACGGAAACCTTTTACGCAGAAATACTGGCTGAGAATAACTTAGTGAAGAAAGCAGGATATTCACATACTTTATATATATATTCAAATATTTCTTCACACATGTCATCTCAAATACCTAAACAACGATACTTTTCATGATGATTAGTATTTATTTGCTTAATTTTCAGATATTAGTATATTTACGGTATATCAAGCTGCGTCTCAAGAAGGTTGGGTCTTCATAATGTATCGTGCTATGGATTGTCTTGCGTCATGGAAAGGAGTTATTTATTTTATGTCTATGATCTTTTTAGTTGCATGGTTAGTTAAGGTTAGTAATAAGAATTCTGTATTTTTGTTTCATGAAATTCCAAAAAAACCTAAACACTATAATAAAACAATGTGTTCACTAATACACATATATTACTGAAGAAGACCAATCTTTGTTAAATTTAACAGTTAAACACAATGGGATTTATATGTTTTATATGATAATTGAGTCAGTTAAACTAGTGAACATATTGGAACTTGATCGGCAGAATTCAATCAGTATTTAAAATGACTGGACATAAATGTCAACGGTCACTACCTGATGGTCAATCATTTGTAAACAATTTACTCTTATAATTGGGTCTCTAAGAGTATAAAGCTGAATGATACAGGTTTGAATCCAATATCGGTAATCCATCTCATGAATAGTGAACGTATACTTCATTAACGAGCTTTAACTAACACGAAACATATGTTTACAGTTCCTGTCAGCTACCGAACACTTACAATGCACAACCAGGGTAGGAGGTTTTTGGACATTACTCAGTTATTGGAAAAGTTCATTCGCTTACTAAATTTAATTTCGGAACCATTAAACATCAAGGAGCACAGGTTGCAACGACAATGAAACAATTTTTTACTGCCTCTGAATTTTCAACGACTAGCCGGCTAATATCAATTAGTAATTTCAAGCTATCTTCAAAGACTCTGTATGCATTTACATAAAAATTCCAAATGTACAACTTCAACTTATTTCCTATCTGAATTACACAAATGAATATGTGAATCAACAATATGGATGTAATAACTTTTTTATCTATAATTAAAAACTCCTAGAAGACACTGATTTCAAAGCTACCATAATCCAGAAAGTGATTGCACATCTACTCATCATTTCTCTTTAAAAAGCACAATCTATCAAATGAGGTTGTTTGATTAATAAAGAATTGAAACAATTAAAACCTTTCGAAAACTAAATGATTGTTAACATGCAAGAAATAATGATGAACAATCATCATTACATTTAGTTACAGTTAAGGATAAGAATATTGAAAATAGGTTTCTTATCTTCTGATGAATACTAATCAATAATGTTTAGCTTATATTATCATCTTTTTAGGTGTTTGCATCTTAATAATGAAAGGCATCAGTGGATTTCTTCCCATAGCATTTATTGCCTTAAAACTGAGCTCAAGTCACATTATTAGAACTCAAGGTTTTAACTTTTTCTTATTTGTATTGAATATAATCACCGATTATCATCGTAAACTGTTAATGAAAGTAATTTCATTAACAGTATTACGCTTGGGTTTAGTTGTTTAAATGTTCCTGAAATGCATTTTAGGTATATTATAGCTTATTAGCAAATAGGTAGGTACAAAATCAAATATCCTTATACTATCTCACAATTGACGGAGAAGATTTGGAAGATGTAAAAACAATTACATATCTGGGCAGCATCATTGATGAACAGGGTGGATCTGACGCACATATGAAAGCGCGGATGAGTAAAGCAAGAGCAGCATATCTATAAAAGAAGAACATCTGCAACTCAAAACAACTGTCAACCAACACCAAGGTCAGAGTTTTCAGTACAAATGTCAAGACAGTTCTACTGTATATGGCGGAAACCTGGAGAACTACGAAAGCCATTATCCAGAAGATACATGTGTTTATTAACAGTTGTCTACACAAAATACTTTGCATCCGTTGGCCAGACACTATCAGCAACAACCGGTTGTGGGAGAGAACAAACCAGATTGCAGTGGAGAAAGAAATCAGGAAGAAGTGCTGGAAGTGGATAGAACACACATTGAGGAAATCACTCAACTACGTCACTATACAGGTCCTCAGTTGGAATCCTCAAGGCCAGAGGAGGAGTGGAAGACCAAAGAACGCATTATACCGATAAATGGAGACAGACATGAGAAAATTGAACAAAGATTAGAAAGAACTAGAAAGGAAGGTGGAGGACAGAGTGGGTTGGAGAATGCTAATCGGCGGCCTATGCTCGATTGAAGGTAACAGGAGTAAGTAAGTAAGTAAGTAAGTAAGTAAGTAAGTAAGTAAGTAAGTAAGTAAGAAGTAAGTGAGTAAGTGAGTAAGTGAGTGAGTAAGTGAGTAAGTGAAGTAAGTGAGTGAGTGAGTGAAGTGAGTGAGTGAGTGAGTGAGTGAGTGAGTGAGTGAGTGAGTGAGTGTAGTGAGTGAGTGAGTGAGTGAGTGAGTGAGTGAGTGAGTGAGTGAGTGAGTGAGTGAGTGAGTGAGAGTGAGTGAGTGAGTGAGTGAGTGAGTGAGTGAGTGAGTGAGTGAGTGAGTGAGTGAGTGAGTGAGTGAGTGAGTGAGTGAGTGAGTGAGTGTAGTGTGAGTAAGTAAGTAAGTAAGTAAGTAAGTAAGTAAGTAAGTAAGTAAGTAAGTAAGTAAGTAAGTAAGTAAGTAAGTAAGTAAGTAAGTAAGTCTCGAAAAATTGGATAGGCATCAATAATCATCAACCATGATCATGGGAGTTCAACCGTGTTGGTTGTGGAACAGTTATCTACCGAAGACAATGAAAGATAGTCGCGTAGTATCGTGGATTGGTTGAAGTTGGATCTCAAATCAGTGATCTAGAGGTTAATTACTGGCCCAAGATCGAATGTCTTAGGTTCAAATCCCATGTGAGGGATCGTTAATACTACTGAGGAGTCTCACACTGGCCATCCAGTGCTCTCCGCTTTTCATTTGTGGTCTAATATTGTTGGGTTTATGATTTCAATACATCGTACATTACGCTTGATTTTATTTACTATAAATATATACTGATGTGAATGACCAGTGGGCTAAAGCAAACAAAAACCAGGCTTTCTGAATGTTATTACACTACTTTGTTTTGTAAGTTTCTACCTATTATTAATTTCTACTTTGATTTCACTGTAAACCTTGCTCTATTTGAATACTGCTTTTAATGATTTCAATCTAGTTATCGTCTAGTTCATTATCTGGTTTTAAATTATCGGCCATGAATCATGTAGTTAGGGATGCTTTGATCTAGTCTGTATATATATATTAAATCAAAAAGAAGTAATATCTTATTATATTCCGTTATAATTTTCCTCTTGTAGTTGAACTTTAACCAAAAGACTACAATCTAGTGGTTCAGACATTATAATTTTGACTCCAAGTTTAACAAATTTGAAAGTCACTTCAGCTGCAAAAATTTGAATGGGAAGGTAGAATAAATAAACCTTATACAAATACTGGAGTTGATAGCTATATAATTGTACTTGTACATGATTCTCAGATTATATAACCAATAGATAGACCAGTACAGACTGTTTAAACTAAAGTAGAGAACAGTAGTTGTGAAAATATATATTCCAAAACATAATTGGTTTGAATTTATTTCATCATTTAGTAAGTCAACAACAGTAGGTTTACTTTTTTATTGTAATAGTGAATGAAAGATTAGTGAAAAAGAACATTTTATCTTTCAATCGTTGAGATCATGAGTCAATTAAAGCTAGACCATCGTGGAAAACTTGGAAGCACTGGACGGTCATTTCGTCCTAATTTGGGACTCCTCAGCGGCGTGCATCTACTAACACCGTTGTATGCCGGCCCAGTAGTCTAGTGGTTAAGCGCCCGAGCGTGAGACTTATAGGTCCTGGTTTGGAATCTTGCGAGGCGGGATCGTGGATACGCAGTGCTGAGGAGTCCCACAGTGGGACGAAATAGCCGTCGAGTGCTTCCAGGTTTTGTATGGATGTCTAGTTTCAATTGATTCATGATCTTAACTGTTGAAATTACTACAATATTAACAAAAACCCCTTCTGATTTATCTTTCCTTAAATTTATCTAGTGTATAAATGTATATTGTAATATCACTTTATTTCTTTTTTGATATTTTTTATTTGACAGAATGTATTTATTGCTGTGTTAATTGAAACATTCGCTGAGATTAGAGTACAATTTCAACAAATGTGGACACCAAGACATACTGCAGATGCAGATTCATCAAAGGTAAATGCACATTCATCTCTATAATATTTAAATCATAAATCATTAATTTATTTTGTTAACTGAACATTAAGTTTTTTTCTTAGGGAATAAAAAAATCTAAATTATTTCTATTTTGATCACAAACTATTTTAACTGTGTGTATATATTATTTCCAACATTCGACTTAAGACCTTCTTGAGGCGCTGCTGGATAATAAGAGCAACCTTGGTAGAGCTTAAGCTTATGTGTGTGTCATGAAATACTAAAGCGGTAGCCATCACATCCACGCGGCGGGTTCGTGAACCTTAAAAACACATAGTTCATTCGCAGGAGGAGATACAGGCCTCTCCAGAAAAGGCTTTACTAACCAATCTGTCTGGCACACCACAGAAGCTGTTAATAATCAATCTTATAGACTGTAGAAATAAACATAATGAAATTCTGAAATTCACTTTTAATATACTGATGTTACCATTTAGGTAAAGAAAACAAAAATCTTTTTAATCCTCAATACAAATTATTACAATCTATTTTTAGCATTCATTTTGTGTATTTCAGTAATTATAATTAATCATTAAATTATTCATAATGTTTAAATTCACATGGTATTATTTACTTGAATCTTCCTATTGATGTTTAAAACTACAATTGATCGGTCACTTATTGGCATATAAGCATACTGTGTGTATTGCCTCGATATTGTCATAATCAATGGGAAGATTCAAGTAAACAATACCAAGTTAATTTAAACTTCACTCTATTGCACAAGCAAGTGGCTATCAGGTCTCAATATTTAAGTGGATAACGCAATGGCGTTCGAAGCGACCAGCATTAGGTTCGAGTCCTAGAGTGAACATCAACTCTGAAATGCAAATACATCCAGCTGACGAGTCTCGCATGGGATGAAACGCTCATCCTGGATTCCGCCGCTTTATCTATTTATTTATTTAAGCGCACAAACATTGGTACAAGGAGGTACCAAGCAAATATGCGCCATACATATCATTCGATTTGTGTGACAGCTGGGATACTGCCTGGGTGCCCGGACCGAAGCAGTTGGTTTTCTTAGGGGGCCACACCCGAGCATTCGACCTAGAAACCTAATCCACAAGGCAGTGGAGCAACGTAACCAGATGCAGTCCCATAATAGCCAGTGACCAACGATTGGTAAACACGCCATTTGTTTCCTTAGGATCCTGGAGTCCATGTACACCATTAATTTGGGATCAGGGTTTTCCAACTCCCCTAGGTGAATCCTCCATATCCACTAACCCGGTTACAGCGCCAAACATCCACTTTTCGTGCTCTTAATTTCGTAAACAACGGTAACGCCGCGAGAAAGAAGTAAATTGGACTTCTCTGTCAGTGGTTGTATACACGTGTCCACTTGAGAGCATTTCGAGAGAGAGAGAGAGAGAGAGCTGACTCTCCCCACTCTCGGCCGTACCAGCGCTAGTCACTATCCATCTTTGTTTATAATTCACAATGTTTATCTATTAATATTGTTAATACACTGAAAATATAAACTAAGTTTATATTTAATTTAATTATATTCGATCTGCACCAAGAAGAACTTGACACACATGAAACTGATCACCCACTAACCAGTGATCAATCAACTGTGATTATATCTCAGTTCATACAGGAGGTAGGTCGCGACCCGGACAGCCCAGTGGTAACGTCTCTGACTCTGCAGCTGGGTGACACGTGATCGAACCGATCACGGAGCAACAATTCCCTCAAGATTAAAGGTACATCTTGCTGATGAGTGCCAAGTAGCATGAAACCCGGATCCAGAGTTTCCTGTTGACTAATTTAAAAGATGTTTTAACTAAACATTTTTTCCTCTTTGTTTATGAATTGGTCAAAAAAGGGAAATATTCATGAAAATGTATAAAGATTAAATCTTGAATTGAAATAAGTTTTCTCCTTTTTTTTCTTTTCTTATAAATTTTATGTTTTTCGAAACGTAGCAACCTAGTAATTCATAGTTTCGAATTCTTTTTTTATTTTAAGTGTTTCCCATCATTCAAGTAATACTTATGATGTTCAATTACTATTTAATTTCAATTTTGTTCTCAATTAGCTTTGAAAAAAAACAAATAAAAAGAAATGAAACTGTACAAAAATATTACCTTCAATCGAGCATAGGCCGCCGATTAGCATTCTCCAAACCACTTTGTCCTCCACCTTCCTTTCTAGTTCTTTCCAATCTTTGTTCAATTTTCTCATTTCTGTCTCCATTTATCGGCATAATGTGTTCTTTGGTCTTCCTCTCCTCCTCTGGCCTTGAGGATTCCATGTGAGGGCTTGTATTTTGACGTAGTTGGGTGATTTCTTCAGTATGTGTCCTATCCACTTCCAGCACTTCTTCCTGATTTCTTCCTCCGCTGGGATCTGGTTTGTTCTCTTCCACAACAGGTTGTTGCTGATAGTGTCTGGCCAATGGATGCAAAGTATTTTGTGTAGACAACTGTTAATAAACACGTGTATTTTCTGGATGATGACTTTCGTAGTTTACCAACTTTCCGCCATATACAGTAGAACTGTGTTGACACTTGCATTGAAAATTCTGACCTTGTTGTTGGTTGATAGTTGTTTTGAGTTGCAGATGTTCTTCATTTGTAGATATGCTGCTCTTGCTTTACTGATCCGCGTCTTCACATCTGCATTAGATCCATCCTGTTTATCATTGATGCTGTCCAGATATGTTAATGCTCTTACCTCTTCCAAAGCTTCTCCATCAAGTATGATTCGATTAGTGCATGCTATGTTGTATTGGAGAATCTTGATTTTCCCTTTGTGTATATTTAGACCTATTGCTGCTGAGGCTGCTGCTACACTGTTCGTCTTCTCCTGAAATTGTTGCCGCTTGTGCGATAGAAAAGCCAGATCATCTGCAAATTCTAGATCGTCCAACTGCATCCCAGATGTACACTGTATCGCATGCTTTCCTTCAGATGTTGACGTCTTCATGATCCAGTCGATCACCATGAGAAAGAGAAAGGGTGAGAGAAAGCAACCTTGTCTGATATTTGTCTTTACTTCAAACGAGGCTGTCAACTGTCCTCCATGCACGATTTTGCAGTTTAATCCATCACAGGAATTCTGTATGGTATTAACTATCTTCTGGGGCACGCCGTAGTGTCGAAGAAGCTTCCATAGTGTTGTTCTGTCCATGCTATCAAATGCTTTCTCGCAGTCAATGTAGCTGATGCAGAGTGATGAATTCCATTCAATTGATTGTTCCACAATGATTTAGGTACATGGAACTGAAATTATTCATTGACAGATATTTATGTCAAAATATTACTTTTTAAGAAATTAATGAATTCCATACTTTACTTTTACTTACGTCTATTACTTCTCGTGAAGGAGCATAGACCGCTCATCAGCAATGAATTTCATAACAGATTAGAATAATAAAATAATGTATTTTATTAAATTCCACTTCATATTTAACATAATTCACATTACCTTTTAAGATTAAACATTTGAATAGTTATTTACAAGATATATATATATATATATATATATATATATATATATATATTATTACATAATAAATTTTCCTCATGTCTATTTAGATATTTCAGTTTGATGGTTTAACATGGAAATTAGTTCCTGTACATGAGAGTAATCCACGTGGTTTAGCACCAAAATTTTTTCAAGAAGTAAGTATTATTAAATTGTAGAGGAATTCAACTAAAAGTGCTTCTTTCCTCTCTCTCTCTTTCTCTCCAGGCTCTTTCAATATTCGATTTAAGTAAATAGTTTTATTAAAGGCTATCAGTTTTTAAAATTCTTGTAATTATGCGTAAGTACTGCTTCTAATTTACATATAAGCAGCTTGTTTGATATTATATTCGTTCAACACAGTTGATTTACGAGTGTACATGTTTATGTAATTAGCTTTAAGCTACATAATTTAAGTTTGAAATTATAATACTACTTGTTTGCCGAAACTATACTAGATGGAGTGACTTTTAAATCTGTGATCTGCTGATTTACAATTCAACCAGTTCACTTGGACACAAGCAAATTAGAATCTGTCACACATAAACGAGTCCAGTCGATTTCAGTCCTAGAGTGAACATCGAACCTGGGATAGTGAGGCATTCAGCTGACGAGTTTCAAATGGGACGAAACGCAGATCCTGGATTCTACTGCTACCCACTTTCCATCTCCGTTTAAAAACTCCTTGTAACTTCATGGGACTATCGAGGCAATCCTCACCGGATGCCCCGTAGTGGCTGTGCTTCGTCGACCAATCACCATCGTAACCGTTACAATATAATCCTCAACGGTGTTCGAAATCAGAAGGCAAAGAGAATCAGCGACTACAGTTTTATTGGCAAATAACTCAGACCACAAAGCATAGGCAACTGAATCAGCGACTCGAAAGAGTAGAGTAGTGTGTGGGTTTGAATGTACATGTATATATATAAGGAAATGGATGAATCATCGAATCATTTAAGCAACTAATAATAAAGCTAGCAGAATGAATATATGCGTAGGCGGTAAGCAATGTTCAAGCATACATGTTTCATACAAGCACAACAATAATAAAGGTACAATAAGTTGTTATGCTACAGATGGTTCTGTCCACTAAATAAGTTGACAAAAGGGCTTAACCGAAATAAATGAGAACAAACTCAATTGCACGTGAGTCACTATAGCCCATGGTCCAAGAAAAAGGATTGACCAACCCTATTCATAGGCAGAATCAGGAGATTCAAAACAACATATACGAATAAGCCGTATACATCAGTTTAGGTTGCCACACTAAATCAGTACAGCTGGATGAAATTATCAATACAGATGTTAAAGAAGCAGTGGTAACAGTATCAGGCGTAGTAGAAACAATGAGACACAGACGATATGACTGAAGAAGAAAAATAAGAATTTTTTGAATAAAAGAGCATAAGATAGTATGAAACTTGAAATCTAAAGAGAAGACAGAATACATCAACACCATCGTAACTGACTGTAAGCTAAGTGTTTTACTCATTATGCCACTATTTCATCGACATATATTCACGGCACTACCAATGATCGAAACCAAGACTTCCATATTTCTCAGCGACTTGAGTTGGCATTTAATGGTTTTATTTCGAATTTCAGTCAATCCCAGATATTACTCAACCATGCTCCAGTGCCATGGATGGCTAATTTTCACATTCCTGAAATATTTTAAAATCCTCTGATCACGGGAATTACCATTTGGTACTAGTTACTAGTAAGCATATAAAGTTATAAATATGAAACTTTGTGTAGCAACTTAGTAATCTGAAGGTTAGGCACTCACCATGATGTCTGAAGTTCCTGGGTTTGACCTCTAATGAGATCGTGGATGCCTACCCTTGAAGAATCCCATAACATGACAAGAAGGTTATTCAGTAGTTCCTGGTTTCCAATGGTTGTCTAATTATAGTCAGTCGGTTAATGGAGACTTAAAAAATTATTAGTAAGAAATTTTATTTACTTCCAAATGTTGCAACGCCAATTAAAACAATAATCATTATTGACAACTTTTGAAATCATATATGTAAGAGTGTTGTTCTCCAGTTCTTTAGATTATTTTCAGGTTATTAACACCAAAACATTCAATACTTACTTAGTCGGACACTTAATTTTGAAAAAACACATCATACAAAAGACTAAGTTTCCTCACCTTCAAATATTTATCATTCTCAAATTATACTTATTCATCTAGTTTCTTTTCCCACTGTAAGAGGCAGATATAACAAAACATCAATGAAAATAATATAACAGTGTACCCAAAACAAATGTTTGTTGCACGAACCAAGCTAACATCAATTCAATATGAATATGACTAAAACATACTTTTACCCCTCTGACTCTCGTATTATAAATTGGCCCTAAATAGAATTGACTGTTCATTCCGACTTGGCATAATGTAAATTTCCTCTATTTATATGATAGGAGATCAATTTAAAATACGTTGTTTACCTAGAATCAATTCATTATGATAACCGAAAAATGGAAACATTTCCATTCTAACAATAACCACGTACACCTCACTGACTAAATTAGATAAAAATTCCCGTGGTTTTAGTGGTAAACTACATCCTATGGAATCTAAGCATATCGAGCGCGAAATCGACATCATAGGTGACAATGTAAAAAGGTCGCGCAATAATACAGACTGACTGAAATTATAGATGTGAATAAGTGAATACCAACTGTATGGCTTAAATGTAACCTTTCTTGTTGTTACGAGGCCTTATAATTTTGAGCACTGTTGATTCAAGTGATTTCATACTGCTGAGGATACCCGTACTATGGCGAAACGGACATCTAGTGTATATTAATTTTCATTCTTTGTTTAATAATGAACAATCAGTGACGTAAACTAAATACTAAGCTATCTACACAAATTTTCTGTGATAATTATCACTTAGTAGTTACATATTATATTTTGTATCAATTCACATAGAATAAATATTATCTAAAAAACAATCACCTTTTGTTTCCCACATTAATTCATAAATCCTTGTAACATACATTCCACTGAAATCTCTTCTTTTTCAATGGTATTCTTTACAAAAGTGCAGGGAATTTTACTGCTTAAGTAATGTTTATTATCGCGTGAACTATCAATTTCGTACAGATTACTGATTTCTCCTCTCCCACTCTCTCTTTCTTGCTCTCTCTCTCCCAACAAACACATTACCTGTCTTACATTTTGAAGCTACTGTCTATACATATTTCCTCACTGAGAAGAAAAAAACAGACCAAAGGATTAAGATCAAATACCAATTTTCCTGTCTTCAAATAACACAGAAATAAATAAATGAATTGCCTACCTAAGTATTTTGTCGTATTAGAACATTTGGTGTACAGTGGGGAAAAAAAAACAAACAAATGTAATGTGTATATATGTGTATGTATGGCCCAAATGGTTAGATTAGACAAATGTTGACGGTGATCAATAAAAAATGTCTATAATGTAATTTAGAATATTAAGAATTCTGCTTGTTCTTAAAAAAAACATTTCATAACTACTATACATGTCAAATAAATATATAGAAAAAATCACTTGAAAATTGATCTCGTAGAGATTAATTCCTTCCCACTTAGATGTTGATATGAATGTTGAAAAATTTATTTTATACTGAATGATTCTGCTAACAATCCACATTTCGATACTTATTTCTGTTTTAAAAATGTAATACCTTGAGTATACTATTGGACAATTAAATCGATCAGCTTTGTTGTATCAATTTGTGTTCAGAATTAATTGATCACTGGGTGGTGGGTGATAAATGTCATTTGTGTCAAGTTCTTCTCAGTCCAGATCGAATGCTATCGACCAACCACCATTTAATTTCAACATAGTGCACACAACGTCGAATCTTGAGGGAACTGGTGCTCCCTTACGGATTCGATCTCGTGTCACCCAGCAGTGTCAAGTTACCTAGACTAGTGGCCACATTGCAACTTGGTCGATAGGATTCGATCTGCACTAAGAAGGATTTGACATACATGACATTGATCACCCACCACCATTCAGTAATCAATCAGTCATGATTACATCTCAGTCATACAGGAGATCGGTCGCGACGCGAATACCCCAGTGGTAACGAAGTTGGGTGACACGGCATCGAATCCGTCAGGGAGCACTAGTTCCCTCAAGATTACAGATACATCTTGCTGATGAGTGCCAAGTAGCACGAAACCGGGGTCCAGAATTTCCTGTTGGCTACCTCCAACCACCATCTGACTTGTGTTCAGGCACAATATTTATCCACGTTACAAAGGGTAGGAATTTTGCATTTCATTTTACAGTTCACTACTATGTGGCTTATAAGCACTTCAGATGTTAAAAACATGAATAGAGTGCAAACATTTTTGATAATAGAAAATTCCAATGTATTCCTCAGGTATTTTAGAACCGCAGACTATTAAATAAAGAAATTGAAATGAAGATGGGGTGAACGAGAACTGAGGTAGAGAAAACTAATTTGTCATTCGATCAAAAATTACATAGTGTTTTCATAAAATATGACAACCATACATTACATACATTACGTGTACATCTTTCTTCAATTGTCGTATATATGATTCATGATTTTTTCAATTCTGCTCTTACTATAATTGCTTTCTGTTTTCCTTTCTGTTCTCTACAATCCAATTTCCTCAAACTTTTGCTGGCATGTATCCCACTTCCGGATTGCATTACATACTACTTATATATGTTAAAATAAGTAGCATACACAACAAAGACAGTTGATCGATGATAATATGAACCATCATTGGTTGAAGTAATTGGGCCTAAGAAGCCCTTAAAACCAACACAAAAATTTAACAAGAATATAATTAGGTTGAAAGATAACTATTGATGGCATTGAATTATATGGTTATCATATCTATATCTTATCAGTGTCGGGACATTAGAACTGTCATGTTGAAATCTAGAAGATAATCGTGATCGATGGTTAAAGAGCGTAGATAATAAACCATGAAATTTGTTAAAGTAATATCAATAAATTGATTTACAAGGTTAAATGACAGTGAACATTTCAGTGTACTTTAAAGGTATGTTTTAGATAAATTAACCACCTAAGGCAAAGAGGTCCCGGGCATCTATTTTGTCATTATTAAGTGTTATTATTAAGTGGTCTTCACCTTCAAAAATACACACAATGGTATCTAAAGTCGGTAGACTTTTTCTACACATAGAAACATTTGATCAACATATCATGGTCCATATTTACAACTACACTTCATTTGTTATACTAGTCTGTCCGCTACTCCATCTGTGAAATAGTGTTTCTTTCCTAACTTGGATGACTTCTTAGCGATCTCAGTCAAATCGTATAAGTGTACTATCTGTGAACTTGAAACTCAGACAGAACAACCATACACTGTCTTTTTATTTTCCATGGTCAACAAGCCGACGTCGTTTCATGAAGAAAACTGCCCGCATATTATTTTCTTTTCTTATACTGTACACAGTTGATGAGAAACTAGTAAAATAAGGTGAGCTTATTTTACGAATACAGTTTTCCATTCATAACGAAAGTTTATTGAAAAGAGTGAATTCTATATGAAACTGTAATATTCAGGTGATTTTTAATTTGAGAGGTAACATTACTTGCCGAAATATTTACTTCAGGACAATAACAGTTTTACGGTATCTGATGTAGATGCGTGTGTATTGACTAGCATTTTTGTGACTTAAGTAAAGACAAGGTTATTCAACTTCTTTAAGCACAGTTGGATGGTCGCTTGCAGGGGAATCTGAGAGTCTTATTTTGAACTGATCAGGTGGATGTGCTTGTTTCCAACTGTTGATGTTCACACAGGCAATCAAACACACGTCTAACCACTATCGAATTCCGCCCAGAAATCTTTATGACCGATAGCAGCTGGGATTCAGGCACACCCGGCTGATGAGACTCATGTAATAAGCAACGCATGTCCTGAATTCCACTTCTATCCTTTATTTAACTGTGCTTAATAATACCAGTAACTGTTGACAATGGTGATGGAATTCTTAAACAGACTGATTAACTGAAATCCCTAACTGTATCAATAGGAGAATTTAAACTCTTACGATTGAAATATCTAACAACGTTTTATGAATTATCGTAGAACAAAAGCTGTCTGACTACTCTGTAGTAAGTATTGGGCTAGGTAGATTGTTGATTTTTATTGAAATCCATAACCGACCTAATTTTGATCATGTGCTCAGTAGAAACTGGCTTTGAGAGGCAATTTATGGATTTCTGATATGAAGCCGTGACCAACGGAGTTCAACCGTGTTTGATGTGAGGCGATTACCCATCGAAGTCAATGGAAAATGGTTACACATTATAGTAGATTTGTCAAAGTTAGAAATTAACACCGTTGGATGCCCGGCTAGTGGTCCTGAGTTTAAGTGTTTGCGCAATACTGAAGGTTCTGGGTTCAATTCTCGTGCGTGGGTTCGTGCATGCGCACTGACGACGAGTCCCATATTAGAATGAAACGGCCATCCAGCGCTTTCAGGTTTTCATTATTTGTTTAACTAAGATCTATTCAGGGTTTCAATGACTACATTGTACTATAAAATTGCAAGTATTTTATTTTTGTTTCCTTATCTTTGATTTGATTAACACGAACTATCTATACTTTTTATTATATTTTGTATGTTTAATAGACGATACTCAGGTCTACTGGATTCAATGTAGTTATCATGGTCTTAGTATTGGCTAATGCAATCACAGCAGCTGCATTACACTTTAATCATCAAAGTTTACGAGACAGTGACAATATGAAAGTTCAGTTAGACGGTTTCTATTATGCTGAGGTACTACACATTTTTATTGAATGAACCAACTGTCATGTTTTTTTTTGTAAATTAATAGTTTTATTTATTTTTGTGTGTAATTTCTGTGTTGGACTATAGTCAACTGTAGTTAGTGGTTTTATCCTAAATTAAAATTCGAGATCGATAAAGGCTGACTTACATTCTAGTTACGATATACAATTGTTTCGATTGTATAAATCTTGTTGACAAACATAAGACTTTATGTTTTATTAGAAATCTAGGCTAATACTATGATAATCTGATTTATATTTCACTGGTTAGTTGTTCAATCTTAACCGATTCCTCAAGTATTATTATGAATACAATGAAATCATCTTATTACGTTCTTAACAGTCAAGCTGTTAAATTTAACCTGAGACATGAACAGCATCTAAACATCATTTTGGGATCCCGTAAGGCTTATGCCATTAGAGACTCTTTGATAAACACAGTGCCAAAGGTCAATTATCTTGGTGTTACCTTTTCCTCTTATTTCTCTTGGTTTTCTCATGTTTTACTGTTATTGAAGAAAGGTTTCCGTCTGACTTACTACATAAAGAGGCTGCATGATTTTGAGATTACTCGACATTTACTCTTATAATTTGTTAATTCCTCCATATTACCTATTATTCTTTACTGTTCTCCATTGTTTTTTCCTGTGCTTTTGAGGAAAGACTTTGCTGTATTGTGGAGAGTGCTGAAAACAGTTAGCAAGGTGTATGTTGAATCCTTCGACGCCATTATTAATATGATTGCGAATAGACATCTAAACAGTTACGATAAGCGAATTGTTCAACTCACTGAAATAAATCCCTAAAGATATATTAAGATAGTGATAGACATGTGCAAAAGAAAAAGATTAATACATTACTTATAACTGTCAAAAGTAGTTACTTACTTACGCATAGGCCTCCGATTAACATTCTTCAGCCCACTCTGTCCTCAGCCCTCCTTTCTAGTTCTATCCAATTGTTCTTCATTCTTCTCGTGTCTGTCTCCATTTATCGGCATAATGTGTTCTTTGGTCTTCCTCTCCTCCTCTGGCCTTGAGGATTCCATGTGAGGGCTTGTATTTTGACGTAGTTGGGTGATTTCTTCAGTATGTGTCCTATCCACTTCCAGCACTTCTTCCTGATTTCTTCCTCCGCTGGGATCTGGTTTGTTCTCTTCCACAACAGGTTGTTGCTGATAGTGTCTGGCCAATGGATGCAAAGTATTTTGTGTAGACAACTGTTAATAAACACGTGTATTTTCTGGATGATGACTTTCGTAGTTTACCAACTTTCCACCACATACAGTAGAACTGTGTTGACACTTGCATTGAAAATTCTGACCTTGTTGTTGGTTGATAGTTGTTTTGAGTTGCAGATGTTCTTCATTTGTAGATATGCTGCTCTTGCTTTACTGATCCGCGTCTTCACATCTGCATTAGATCCATCCTGTTTATCATTGATGCTGTCCAGATATGTTAATGCTCTTACCTCTTCCAAAGCTTCTCCATCAAGTATGATTCGATTAGTGCATGCTATGTTGTATTGGAGAATCTTGATTTTCCCTTTGTGTATATTTAGACCTATTGCTGCTGAGGCTGCTGCTACAGTGTTCGTCTTCTCCTGAAATTGTTGCCGCTTGTGCGATAGAAAAGCCAGATCATCTGCAAATTCTAGATCGTCCAGCTGCATTCTAGCTGTCCACTATATTCTACACTTAGCATGATTTATTACAGGAATATTTTTTGACATTTTTTTCTTCTCACTAACCTTAATTTATTCCAAGAAAAAAAAAGAAAAGAAAAGAAAACTGAACTCCTAGCACATGGCAATTATAATTGAATTAGAAAGATCTACATAATTCATATTATGTAATCAACAAGAAAAGGAGAATTTAAAGAAGAAGGAGAAGAAGAAGAAAATATACATAAATCATATTTTATTGATTTTGTCTAAATATTATTCCACAACTATTCATAAACATACAAACTATTCATGACATTTTAAATAGATGGATAAAATCTCTAATGAGGAATTCTAGAAAGTAGTTGTTTATTATTATGACTAGACAGTGATAGTTTGATGATAATAGAGTCATATGTTTTATAAGTCCATTATAGTTATGTTGTATAGAATTACATTTGGCAAAGTCAAATTGAATTTATCATGTAAATAAAGAGATTTATGTCAAAATGTCTAAAGAATTGATAAATGAATGATATTTATAAAAGAAAAATACAGTACAGATGCTTTCCAATACACAGTAAACACATGTGACCAGTGAGATGGCGACTTACTGAAGACAATGGTGGATGTGTCGCCCAATTTTGTGAATTGCTTGAGATTAAACACTAACACCATTGGGATGTCGGCTTAGTGGCCTGGAGGTTAAGCGTTCGTGCACGAAACTGATAGGTCCTGGTTTGGAATCTCGCGAGACAGGGTCATGAATGCTTACTACTGAGGATTCCCATACTAGGACAAAACGGCGGTCTAATGCTTCCAGATTTTCTGTGGTGGTCTAGCTTCAATTCACTCATGAATTCAACTATTAGATTACTGTAATATCCATAAAACTCTTTTCTGATAACATGTTGAAATGTTTTACCAAGATATCAAAAAGTTGTCATATTTTTTATTCCCTTATAAATAAACAAATCGACTGAAATAATTGAGTAACTGTAAATTTAATAAGAAACTTAATGTTTCATGGCTCTATTTTCCTTTTCAAGTATTGCATATATAACATACCGTTAAGTGACTTAATAATTCGTTTCTGTTGGGTCAAATATTTGAATATTACTGAAAGTTATCAGTGATCTGATCTATATTATCTATACAAGTTAAGGTAATAATAATTCTATTACATTCGTAGAAATGATCGGAATATACAACGTTAAATCAAATAACTGTTGTCTGATCAAATTCTATGCACAACTAATGTTATGGACTGAGAGCATTTCCATGCTATTTACTACATATGATTTTGAGATGGTGGAGAAGATTTGTAGCTCCGGTGGATGATTTTGGTGAAGTTCTGTTCTCTGAGCTGTATGTTTTGACCGTGGAACTTTCGTCGTTTTACTGAACGACATCATCAGCACAAACTTCAGGTAGAAGTGAAGTCGGAGGTACAACCAAAACAAAACAGTAAACAATGACAGGTTTAAGGTCAACATGAACCAATCAGCATCATAGTGTACCGGACAAGCAGTGAATTACATGTGGAGAAATTCGAGCACTTCACTTCTACCTTAAGTCTGTGCTGATGATGTTGTTCAGAAGAACGATGAAAGCTTCACGACCAAACCATCCGGCTCAAAGGACAAAATTCCACCACTACCTATGATTTTAAAATATTGAAAATCCCCTTATTGTAAATTAGAATAAAATGTACAGGTGAATAATGTTGCTTCCAGTCAGGTCTTTATCAGGCTTTACTCTAATACAAAATAGGATCTGTTTGCGTATACAAAAATATTAAACCAATCAAGACAGTTTATTAGTCAATGATAACAGTGGAATACATTACATAAGTAAACATAATAAGTGAAAAGTAAAAATAAATAGTGTGATGACAAGTGTACCAGTTGTGATAAGACTGATAAAAGCTTCATTATCAGAAAAGGGGTTTTGTGGTGATAGTAGTAATTTAATAGTTGAGTTCATGAGTCGATTAAAGCTTTGATTGACATTTCATCAGTGGTCTTGAGTGCTGTTAGAGGCATGAGGGCGGTTATTACTTCCCGGTTGCCCACACCGTGGAAGGGTTTTTCTGGAGGTGCTTGAAAAGGAAATTGGATTGGAGGTGGTCTTAGTGACCTGAGAGCGTGACCGCAATGCCTAACGGACAACTGCTTGAGGTTGGTCACACACGACCTTTTTATGGGTAATTCTTGTGTTAGCTCTGTACTTGTTGAGACCTTACCGCCGGAGACGGATATCCGTGGGATAAGGCGAGGTGTGCATTTTTAGGGTCGACCTTTTCTAACCCCGCCCCTTTCTTGTGGGAAGGCAGCACCGCTGTCATGCTGGTTGTCTGAAGGAAACACCTTACTGCTGTCACACCTCTGTACAGTTAGCAGTACGACTTCACCTTCGGACCCTAGGTTTGCTGCTTTTAGTCTTACTGCTCATCAACCGACCTGTCTGACATGGTAGGACCTTGAGGAACGGTTGTTCCAGCCAGTATATCTCGGTTGCTTCATCACGATAGGCAAGCCCGACCACCACGTCAAGGTAGCAACAACGGTCGGCATTGATATTTCATAAAAGGAGGTAGATCAAAAAAACTGGAAAAACAGACACTGAGATAACATTTATTAAAGATAATAATCTTAGATGATAAGAAGAGTTCATATAAATAAATAGTAAAGCGTTTATTAAAAAAAGATAGTGAGGAATGACAAACAAACAAAGGGTATGAGTGATAATAATAAGGTTCGTTAGACCCAATTTACCCAAGGAAAAGTAAAAATTATTACACATTTTCATCAACACGAAGACTTGGGTTATTAGCTCGAACCCATATGACTTTCACCACAAGTAAAAGACAAGATCGAACACCAACAGGAAAAGTAGTAGTCAAGTGACAATTTTCTCTGGATGATGTGGTTTGATTTACTACATTATCACTATTGACCAAATGTGATCGCAGAGAGCTGTGCATTATTTTAGTCACATCCTATCTTAGCTATGAAGGGAGATGTTCATTAACTCAAAGGCTCAGCTATACGTTTGCTTTGTGTTTGCTTACTATGTTTACTTCTGTCATCTATTTCGTTGTTATCATAGATTCACAAACTGCCTTGATTAGTGTAATATTTTCATAAATGCATTTAGATATGATTTGTCGACCAAAAAATGAAGTATCTCTGCTTACAGATGCAGATATATACATAGGACTGTTTTGTAACTAAGGCTGAGTATTATCTAACTACATGTTGACTCAGATTATTTAGAAAAGTGTGAGAAAAACGATCACAGAAGAATGTGAGTCCCTTTGTTTCATGATTTCTCATTAGTAAAAACAAAGTAAGTATACATAACTAATATCAGGAACATTTTAATTTGGGTACAACATACAAATATAAATGAATAAAGGACAATTGTTGTGGGAGAATTAAGAAAGTCTTTCAAATGGTTGGTTTTTTGTTGTTGTGTATTCTTAAATCGAAATCTGAAACAAGCATGGAATCGAACTTCGTAGAAATAAATGATTCATATCGTAGTTTATATGATGCTTAGAAGAATCGATTAGCATAATAAAGCCCAGATAAAAAGTAAGAAATAAAAGGTCAACCATTAACCAATAAAACTAGGACATGATCATAATGAATTATGTATTCTATTCATCATTCATCAGTTGTCTTTTTTTCATTCTTAACTAATCTCTTTTCTCTTTGTACTTTGACAGATTTTATTCACTATACTTTTCAATCTCGAAGCTGTTTTTAAAATTTGGTGTTTAGGATGGGGTAATTATTGGCATAGATCATTGTTCAAATTTGAATTATTTCTTTGTATCGGTACAACAATTCATTGTATACCAATATTATATCGTACAGAATTCACATTTTTATCTGTAAGTTATACATAGTGTAGTTTGAAATTGGATATGAGTTTTTTTTATTATTCTATAATAATCGGTTTCTAAGTTGTTTAAGTTAACCTGATATCACATTGAGTTTTGAATCGACAAATTGTAAACAATATCTACATTCTATTTTAACTACTAAGATTTCTACTGTCGTACTGTGGTGCGTGCTACTTATATTGATATAAGTAGTATATGACGCGAGTCAGGAATGTAATGTCTGGCAGCAGAACATGGAGGTGATCAAGAAAGGAAGAGCGGGAATTGAAAGTAATTAGTATGGAAATACAAGAACAATGAAGTTCGAGACAATTATTGAACATTTTTCAAATTAACTATTATAGTATGGTTTTTCTATTTTACCAAGTAACTCTATAATTTTGTGACAACAATAATTCGATTGTCCCCACCCGTGTTCCGTTCACTACAGTGCTACTTACTTATTGAAGATAATAAACAGAACTATTTATTTTTTGGATAAGTATAATTTATAGAGATTATCTTTTATGTTGCATTTGTCACCAACTGACCGTATTGTTGGTGGCATGAAGAGCAAGAAGATTCAGACATCGACCTCGTGCTACTATGTTACTCCTCGAAAGTCCATGCCTACAACAGAATAGGAGAACGAGCTCAGGACATTCAGATATTGCAGTGAGCATTACCACTAAAACTGTTGGGTTGATGTGCACAGTGGTATAGTCTCGATATCAATCATTTTAAAATATAACGTGACTATTGTTTAATGTAGCTGGTGACCATTGTTTAACTTCTAACATGTCCGAACTCCAATGATCATCGTTTAACATTATAATTTCAGAAATATATTAAAGCTAGTTACTAGTGAACTGACTCTTTGTCTTTTTATACATTCTACGTGCTTAACATATCAATTTATTTGTGTTAAAAAACATAATTTTCAAACTTCATTGTGTTCTTTACAGGTTTTAAGAATTGTGCGTCTGATTAAAGCCTCTCCAATGTTGGAAGACTTTTGCTTCAAGGTAAAAACAATCTATTAGAAATAGGGTTTTTAGTATTTATTCATTATATATATATATATACGGACTCGACATCGGGATGTACCAACATCCATGTTTATCTTTAATGAGACTCGAACCCATTACCTTTTGCTTCTAACTCCAACACACTGAACTACTGAGTCCCACTGTACAAGCTAGTGACCATCGGAACTCAAAAACCTAATAAATGACAAGTTGGCATTTGGAGTGTTAGGCTCTGAACTTAATTTTCACTATAAATGTTAATACAAGTCTAGGTACTTCTAGCTGTCGAGTTTCAAATAAAATTAAATACGCGTCTTGGATTCTGCCGTTAGACACCATACAACCTTTTAAAAAATTGCGATTAATTGGCATTGTTGAAGCTATCATTTCAGCATCCATATATGCCTACAGCAATCTTTAACACTAACAATAGAAAAGTATAAAGTCTTATACATTGCTAATAAAAGTCAACCCATATAAATATTGAATCGACTAATATATGATATATACTTCAACCATAGTTTGTGTGAATTAAACATATGGTGAAAGAAACAATAAGATAATTTGTAATTTTACATTACAGATTGACTTTATCTAGGCTAATAATAACAATGTAATTAGTAATCAGATAAAATGTGTAATGATATAATATGATTTAAGTAAGAGATAGGAGAATGTAGTAAAACAGAATGATTTTTTAAATATGTGAGAAATTTATTATATGAATGATTACTGAATAAGATAACTTAAAGAAATGAAAATATAGAAAGATATAGCGAAGGTAGTACTATTGAATGTGTTGGAGTGATCCAGAAAATTGCTTGCAAAAGACAAGCAAGGATCAGGAGACACTAAGAAACGTTTCGTCTAATTAGCGTTCACTTGAAGTCTTTGCCAAAAATATCAAGGAAGCGAAACGTCACATGTAGAGGTTCTGGTTGGCTGGTTGCTACACTGCTACTATGTTTAGTAGCATTCCAGAATCTTCTAGCAACCTAAGGACATTTAAAATATTATAAAAACTCTGTATTTTCTGTATTAGAAGGAACCTTGGAGTAAACTACTTCTTGCATACTTTGAGTCTTCTCTCTCGTGTTCAGGTCGCTGTATAGTTCTAGCTTGGGGGTTACGGAATAGCTTAAGAGACGAATATAGCGTTCAATCCGCAAGACATATTAGAAAGAAACAATGGTTCAACATAAAATAACATTTTATTTATGCTTTCAATAATAATGATAATTGTACTAAAAATGATTAGAAAATTTAGTTTTTATTGTGGTCCTCTGCTGGCTAGCATAACAGTAGGCTGGAATAGAACACGTTACATAGTCAGTTCATAATGTTATTAACTAATGGCTTGATCTATATCAGGATATCCAAACTGCTGGATTAAAGGTTCGCATGACAAATGTAATCTATATTTATAGATTCTAAGTAACGTTGCTTCAAAATCTACCATATTGACGCAGATGCGCACATTGTTTATCATAATGTAAGTTTTGAGATCAGGGAAGTTCTATAGTTAACAAATTTCTATCCGTTATACTACACTACGTACTAACTTGGTGTGAATACTACGACATCACTTTCATAATCTAGATGAGAAGTTCCAAAATAGGACGAAACACACATCCAGGATTCCACTGCTAGCCATGTTCCACTTAATGTACATAAACTTGTATCATAATAGTTATATCAAGCCAATGCTCACAGGTGTACAAATGTCAACCAAGACTGACAACATTTCAGGCAAAATATCATAAGTCGGATAATCTAAATCATTGCAAGTTAAGTAATTATTACGATAGTTTTCTTCTTTTGTGTATCACTACAGAATTAAACAACATAAAATACTATTCATCTGTGCCACATATCAGATTATCTAGTGACCGACTTATACATACACAAGCACTCCAACCAAACTGAATCATTTTTTTTACTTATATTCAGATATTTGGACCAGCTAAAAAATTGGGCAGTTTAATTTTATTCACTACATGTTTCCTAATAATCACATCAACGTTTAGTTTACAGTTATTTTGTTGCTTTCAAGTATTCGAACCAACATTTGATAGGTTCTCGACATTTCCAAAGGTAAACGAATTGATTTTAATATGTATTTGCTCTTGATGTTTCATTATTTTGCATATATGTGAATAAAAAGTGTTTTGACCCATAAACATAACCTCAAGATCATTGAGTTGGCATCTATCGGTGTTAATGTTTAGCTTCGATCAATCCATGATCTTACATAACTCTTCATCCATTGCTTGAAGTAAATAGTTGTCTCACACCCGACATGGATTGGACTCCACAGGTCACGGCTTCTCACTAATACTCCAAGAGTTATATCTTGAAGCTAGTCACTAGTGAACACATGATTGTTATCAGCATCAGGATTTGTGGAGATCTAGGATAGAACACCTGTGAAAACCGGGAAGTACTTGACGGCCGTTTCGTCATAGTATTGAACTCCTAGCTTAGATCTAATCTGGCTTAGATCGACTCGTGATTTCAACTGTGATACTGATAACAATTGAAGTAATATTAATTAATGTGGTATTCACCCTTCAATATGACGGTCTTCTGATAGTCCTTCAATTGTCATAGTAATAAGTCTATCATAAGTAACATAACATAAGAAGACTAGTTCATTTTACGTTGAGATACAGGGATATGTGGTAAAGAGTGAGAACTAGATGTAATTATTATTATTATTATTAGCTTCATTCATTATTATATTTTTGGTACATTACAGAATTCTCAGCTCAACGTATCTCAACAGGTTTCCATTTCTGAATTTCTTGATCGATCCTGACGATAAATATTGAGTGATCGCTAATTAGATGTTAGCAGTTCAGGAATCGACATCTGAATAATGTACATTCTTTTCTATGTATATTGCGAGCAACCACAATATCTCTGATTGGGCTCTTTTGTAACTTGTACAGCGAAATGTCATGAAATTTTCAAAAACGTACCTGAATAGGTTATGCAATTGGTTGACATAATGATCTGTTGAAACAAACAGAATACAAATAATTTGTTGACGTATTTAGATGTCAGGAATAGGTAGCCCTACTTGAGATCGTGAAATCACCTCAGTGTTTAATGTTTATTATTCAAATAAAATAGGATATTAATTACTATTTTATGTAGGTTTTAGTAATTTTATAGTTGAATTCACGGGGCTGAATCTTAGATGCGCACTGCTGAGGAGTCCCATACTAGGACGAAATGGCCGTCTAGTTCTTCCAGGTTTTTCATGGTTGTCTAGCTTCAATTGACTCATGAATTCAACTACAAAGTTACTATTTACTAGTAAACTTACTAACAAGTGCATTTTTAAATATGAAATGTTCAAAAGACTATAAATAATAATAATAAAAAAAGAAAACATACTTCAACTATAACATTTCAATATTAGAACATTAATTAATCTAATTCCTTCGTTTACTTTTTCTTTTTTCTTTTTTTCCTCTTTCCATACTACATAATTGTAGGCATTTATGTCAATGTTTCAAATACTTACACAAAAAGGTTGGGTTGCTGTGATGCATGATACAATGGATGTTGTAGAAAATGAAGCTGTAACAACAGGAGTTGCAATTTATTTTGTATTTTATCATTTAGTTGTAACATTGGTAAATAATTTAATCACCTTTTTCTTTATTTATATTACATGATGTACATTGATAATTCATAATGTTCAGCTATTGTAATGTTTCATATTATCTTAACATATGTTGTACTGAGATGATTTGGTAACAACATATACAATGCATTAATGTTTCAAAAACAAACAAAGAAAGTAGTTGATAACATTAAACATTAAAAACACAAAGTTCAGCGAAGGTATCTCTTTTCAACGAATCGATTATCAAGTTGTACAGTCGTATATATATATATATATATATATATATATATATATATATATGAAAATTTTAAAGGTGATGATCAAGTATAGAACTCCTAACTGCTTTCCTATCACCTTGATAGAGCCAAACTGGGATATGTTCCCGTCAGTTGTGAGATCGTAACTCACTAATAATGATGGCGGATGTATCGCTCAATTTCGTGGATTAGTTGAAGTTAGACATTAACACTGTTAGATGCCGACCAGCTCAGTGGTGTAGTGGTTAAGTGCTCATGCACGAGACCAGTAGGACCTGGGTTCGAATTCCACGGGACAGGGTCATGGATGCGCACTGTTGAGGAGTCCCACAATCGGACAAAACGGACGTCCGGTGCTTCCAGGTTTTCCATGGTGGTCTAGCTTCAATTGACTCATGATCTCAAGTATTGAAATTACTACAATCTCCACAAAACCCTTCTAAAACATTTTAATCATCTTATTATATTGACTAAATCTATTGTTACTATTCGTATTGCTTAATCTAGTATTATAATCTTTCTATTACTTCATCTTGGTTGTTCGTGTTCCCATTTCCTCACTGAATTAGTACTTTAACAAACAAACTGTAATTTTCATATATATATATATACGATTATACAGCTTGATAATAAATTCGTTGAAAGAGCTCCCTTCGCTGAACTTCGTGTTTTTAATTTTTAATATTTAAATGGGAATTATCTGTCAAGGTAATTAATAACGGTTAGTAATAAACAGGTGATATTAAGATCGTATTGTACTCCTAAGTAAAAGGTAATAGGTTATGGTTTCGTATTTATGTTACGCTGGTACGATTTGTCTTGCCAACATACTGTTGCATATTCATTATGAAATAAATTTTTAGTGTTCTATATTTCAATGTACTATATTCATTAGTATGTATATTGTTGTTGAATGAAACTATATTTTACAGTTAAAATTGCTATTTGACGTGATTAAAATATCTAGTGAAAATCAACAATCAATGATGGCTGTTTCATTGTAGCATTGGGCTCTTCAGAAGTGCCCATACTTGACCTTGATGGGTATCAGCATCCGTTGCGGTTACTTTTTTCTGCTCTCTCTCTCTACTGCCAATTGTTTCCACGTATTACTTATCATCTTTGAATAAATCCAGTGATTATAAGTGTTTTGTTCCTCATTTTCTGCATAGAATCACTTCAGCTGATAAACTTAAATTCAGTTTATGTTTATTTGTAAATCAGTGACGAAATGAATGTGGACAATTGTATTTTTATTCTAGAGTTGTTTTTTTTAAAGTTAGCGAAGAATGTAAAGGACTCGAAGGACAAGTAATGAAATGTTAACAAGTAATCTTTTCGTACTTTCATCATTTAGTTTTCTACTTGCATGAAAGCGGTTTATATAATATCCTCATAAAGCTGAAATTTATTTTAAAACAAAATTGTTATCAGTATAAGGTTGTGGAGATTATTAAGTTTTTGATTGAGATCATAAACTGATTGGTATTAGACCATCATTGAAAACCTGAAAGCACTGGATGGCCGTTTCGTTCTATTATGGGACTCCTCAGCATTAATCATCCACGATCCTGCTCGCAGGATTCGAATCCAGGGCTTTCAGTCTCACGCGAAAGTGAACGCAATGACTTGAATTTATTATGGAAAGAGAAAAAAGGTTTTCGAAACATGAGAACTTATTAATTAGATTATACAATTATACAAATTATTCTAATAACTTTGTGTGTGAATGGTTATCTTAGTGAATTTATAGAGGGGTGAACAAATCACATAGCAATAGGTCATGAAGGTAAAACACTCAAAATAAATGCTACGACATAAAACCATTAAGAAAAAACCGTCTGCCAACAAGGTCATCAGAAAAGATGGATTTAACACATGAATTAATTAGATAGCTTTCTTCTACTTGAGGCAAGCTCTGATGAGATTGTTTAGTACGACAATGAAAACTTGTCAATTAAACCACCCCCGGTTCTTTACACAAAACACAACTAAACTTATCCCCATCTAAGCTGTAAATCATTTCTATGATGTCAATAAATGATTATTTCTTCTTATCAAATACTGTTCATGATATCATTTTTTTTTGTCTAAATAGATCGTCCTTAGTTTGTTTGTTGCTGTCATCTTAGATAATTTGGAATTGGATGAAGATATTAAAAAATTAAAACAAGTACGTTTATATGATGCGGATATTTCTGTCTTAGATATTAATTTATGTTTCTATCTGAATAATGTATTGCATTTACTAAAAAAAAGAAATGAATTTCCCATGTATCAAGTATGCAAATCAACTTCTGTTCAAGATCATCTGTTTTAATCATTCATGTATCACTAATATTATAATTGTTCTTTTACATAATCGACTGGCAATAATTAATCCTAATAGCCAGACTTTGATTTCATGAATTCATGAATGACCTATGCGACCCATATGTTGTATGTATAATAATTTGTTGTACAAAGTGACTTATATTTAGTGACGAATCAATCTGTCCTTTCACTTGGAGTTGTACAACAATAAATCAGGGTTTGTAGTTCGTTATCGATCATTAACGAAAACTGTCGGTCCAGGAGATTAGTTATAATGAACACAATCTTATAGTCTTTTATTATTTATGAGAAGAGATGATAAAGACTCGCCATTTTAACTTTTGATTTGAAATCTATTCCGTATTTTAAGTAAAATCAATTTCCGAAGTCTCCCACTTCTGAATTATTTTCAGTTTACAGTGTATCAATCACATGCACCCACTGGGTGACTGGTATCGAATACCTCATGACTAAAGCAAGGGTTCAGTTTGCGGAAGCTCTATGACAAGGTTGGTGGGACTTAATGAAAGTAATAGAGCAGTTCAATATGACAAGCAGTAGATATTCTGCTTAGAAGGGTATCACAAGGGGGCGGTTATTAAAAGAACTTTTCTGACTATGTAATGTGTTGGCAATAATATATTTACAAAGGTGCTACTATAATAATATGTGTATTTATACGCGAAGTGCAGACACAAATAGGATGATCACGTCGGCTTCACTACAAAAATATGTGGCGTATTAAATAAAAGTAAACAGAAAAATGGATTGACAAACAGTTAAAATGTAAATCCATTAAAAGTCACTGTAAGAGCAAAACTGATGTTGTTACAACAATTAATTACGTGAGTGTTCAGAACTATGACCTATGAAATTAGTCCGAATCTCCACATAAATATTATTTTAAAATCAATAATTTCACGATGTCCAATACATATTATCGACAACGAAGAGTTATTCAAGAGGCAAAGTATATTTTATCACTGATCAATTAAAAACGTATATCCTCACCAGAGAAATCACATCACAGTTTTTGATGGAGTTTTGTTCAATGAGCTAGATGGTTTGATCGTGGAACTTTCATCGTTATTCTGAACAACATCATCAGCATAAACTTCAAGACACTTCAGTTCTACCTGAAGTTTGTACTGATGAAAGCTCCACAATCAAATCATCCAGCTCATTGAACAAAACTCCAACAAAATCATCCATGTGAGCTAAAAATCTCTACCATTATAGTTTTAAATATAATGTTTTATGATCAGTCTGGGAAAAAGTTACAAATTGGATAGGAGTTTTAAAGTTAAAAACATTCACACAAATTATTTGAACACTATGCATTTTACTTATTTCTACAAGATAAACGATTATAGTCTAACAATATAAACTAATACCGATATCAGTGCTTAGAATCATCTAAAATGTTCCCTTTTTTACGGTTCAACGGATGTATATGCCGTTTACATTCCTAATGTATTCTGTTTAACACATTACTAGTAGATTATAATATTAACAGAATGATGCATATTCTCCTGTATGAAGTTTATTCGTAGTCAGTTATGAAGACAGATTATACTAACTTATTTTATCCCCCCCCCAAAAAAAATTGACTTATTCAATGATTTTTACATCCAGTGTAACAATCCTTCACAAATTAGAATTGATATAGATTTTTATTTTTTCTCATAATTATTTTATATTTTCCTTTTAAGTTAAAACTTAGAGAAATCAGTGCTGAAACACAACAGAAATTACCTATGCGTCTTCGAGTATTTGAAAAGTTTCCGTAAGTTAATTATATGAAATTAAGTTTAGTTTATGTTACTTACTTACTTACTTACTTATTTCTGTTACTCCCAACGGAGCATAGGCCAACGACCAGAATTCTTCAACCCACTCTGTCCTAGACCTTCCTTTCCAGTTCTATCCAATTTTTGTTCTTTTTTCTCATGTTTGTTTCCATTTCTCGGTGTAATGTGTGCTTTGGTCTTCCTCTCCTACTTTGGCCTTGAAGATTCCAAGCGAGGGCTTGCCCTGTGACGCAGTTCGCTGATTTCCTCAACGTGTGTCCCATCCACTTCCAGTTTATGTAGAAATTCCCATTTTAAATAATGCTAACTTTCATTAAAATTTCT
Organism: Schistosoma haematobium; assembly: GCF_000699445.3. Classification (NCBI taxonomy): domain Eukaryota; kingdom Metazoa; phylum Platyhelminthes; class Trematoda; order Strigeidida; family Schistosomatidae; genus Schistosoma; species Schistosoma haematobium. The sequence continues at coordinate 43,083,756 of NC_067198.1, read as the reverse complement.
AAATGTTTACTTCAATTAGGTTCTTAATCCATGATTCAATTAAACTGTGAATAAAAACCAGTATGATTGAAAATTGTTTATTTTTTCCTTGGAAATTGCTACTTTGAGTGGTTTTATAGATGATATTTTGGCATGTACTACTGATGTCGATAGATATAAGTAGTATGTATTGTCAATCAGAAGTGAAGATTCAAAAAGTAGAAGAAAGGAGAACGAAAACAAAAAATGATTGGTGTGTGAACGAAATAAAAATGAAGTTTAAGACGATTGACTGATTGAAATTGATTGAAGTATTTACCGTCTTATATTTGAATTGAGTTCAGCCACACCATGTCTAATAATGTCCATTCTTTCAAGTGACGAAGACGATACCATCATGATGATGCATGATATAGGATGAATCTTCAATGACATTATGTCATCTCGAAGATTTACAAGTTGGGACAATTTTGAGACCTATTTGAAAGAAGTACCTAAAGGTTCCGTCCTAGGTCCTTTATTTTTTATAATATCGAGACATCTCAGAGGACATAGCAGGCGAGTAGAAAAGCCAAGAACGAACAAACTACCCGTGGTATACAGGTTTTCACACCGAGTCATCAATACTTGGAACGTTCTGCCTGAAGCAGTGGTGTCCACACCTTCAATTGACTCTTTCAAGAGAGGACTGTACACTCACAGAAACGTACTAGATAAGGAGTGACATAGGCCGTAGGCCTTCTGTCCTTACTACACAAATCTGAACCTGTATGGTTCTCAGATGTGCTGTAATTTTGTGTCCGAATATATCTGAATGTCCCCACTTGTGTTCCATTTTATTACAATATAGCAATCATTACAATAAAAATATATGCTTGAAATTTGATTCGAACTAAATATATTTCTATATTATATTAACATTAGTTTTACTTAGATAGGTGGTTTATTGTTTAAACTGTCATTGTTTTTTTTTCTCAACAAAAACATAAACACAAGTGATGATTTTGGTGGAGTTTTGTTCTCTGAGCTGGATGGTTTGGTCGTGGAGCTTTCATCGTTCTTCTGAACGACATCATCAGCACAAACTTCAAATAGAAGTGAAGTGTTTGAATTTCTCCATATGTGTTTCAAAGCTTGTTCTGTGCACCTCGATGTTGATTGGTTCTTATTGACCTTAAAACACATGTGGAGAAATTCAAACACTTCACTTCTATTTGAAGTTTGTGCTGATGATGTCGTTCAGAAGAACGATGAAAGCTCCACGACCAAACCATCCAGCTCAGAGAACAAAACTCCACCTGAGCTACAAATCTTCTCCACAAGTGATGATTAACAGTTTATTTTGTTAATTTTGGTTTTTATTAATTGTTGCCAAAATTTTTGTTGTCTTATTGTTGATATATTTATTTTAATTGTCCCCATGCCATTTATTCCAATTTTTTTATAACCTGATCGTTGTTTATGGGATTTTTAATTGGTTAGTAAATCACATTTATTTCATTATGTTTATTGATTATTGATTAGTCTAAGAGTTAAACTTTTGGAAGTTCTCCGTTCTTTTTTTTATCTTACATCGACGAAATCATTATTCCAAAAAACCCATTATGCCAATGAATAAAAATAAAGAGAACTTAGAGAAGATAATTTTCGTTTCAACGAAATCATCATCACTATGGGGTTATGGAGATTGTTAAGCTTTTGATTGAAATCATGTATGATCTCAATGAAGAAATCGTCGAAAAGAAAATTTTCTTCGTTGAATTCTCTTTATTTTTAAAATGTTTGTCATTATTCACAAACTTTCACTACTATGATTCCATATAGCAACTCACGTACAATTGAGTTTTCCCTTTTGGTAACTTATTTAGTGGACAAAGTTATCCGTACTATAGCAGTTCATTGTACCTTTATTATTGTTGTGCTTGTGTGAAACATGTATGCTTGAACATTGCTTACCGCCTACGTATAGATTCATTCTGCTAGCTTTATCAGTAGTTGCTTAGATGATTCGATGATTCATCCATTTCCTTATATGTATGTATCTGCTAATAAAACTGTAGTCGCTACTTCTGATTTCAAACACCGTTGAGAATTATATGATAACGGTTGCGAAGGTGATTGGTTAACGAAGCACAGCCACTACGTCCACATATATATTGTATTACGTCATATGAAAGATATTATTACATTTAGTTCTCCTTATTCACATGATACAATGACCTAAACAATAAAACTTAATGTATGTAAAGTACCGTTTTTTGTATACTTTAGAAATTACACAAATTTATATAATGTGGCTACTGGAATGGAAATATATCTAAGAGCTTTTTCTCGGGGTGGGGTGGGGTGGAGTAAAATTATTGCCATAAATTGTAAAATTACTCGGTTTTTATGCTTTTAGTTATAATGATAAGCTTGTTTTTTTGTTGTTGTTCATTATATCTATATAAGCAGTTACCAAGTGAAGATGTATGTTGTTGATAAGTTTAGTATTAAAAAGAATTAAGTCTTTGAAATCACCTTCAAATGATGTTACATATATTTATGTAACGGTTATAATTAAATTAATCAGTATTAAAAATAAAATAGTGTTAGAAAATAATAAATTTCACGTTAATTGTACTTTAATAAACACATATAAGATGCATCATTAATAATGTTGAAAGGTCAATTATGATTCATTGACTTACTTATAGAAAACAAATGTAAATCATATCCATGTTACGACAAAAACTTTTTTTCTAAAGAATAAAGACATTGAAGCTTATTATCATGAATAGAAATAAAACAAATAACAACTAGGTCTGTTATGAGATAGTAACTCACTGAAGAAAATGGTGTACGGTGGAGCCGATTTCATAGATTGGTTGAAGTTAGACATTAACATCGTTCATGAGACTGATAGGTCCTGGATTGGAATCCCGCGGGACGGGATCGTGGATACACACTGCTGAGGAGTCCCATACTGGGACGAAATGGCCATCCAATGCTTCTAGATTTTTCATGGTAGTCTAGCTTCAAATGACTCATGAATTCAACTATTAAATAACAAATCGTATTATACAAATAATATCACAGAAAATACAAGTGAAGCATTGAATATTGTTTGAAGTCAAGCAACTCATAAACCTGAATTGCCTCTTCAAAAGAGAAGAAGATGAATTAAGCATTATCTACAAAGTAAATGACTAGGAAAGAACTGAATAGAAGTAACCAAAAGAAAATCAGAGGAATTTCGGGACTTTAAATACTCAAGTTGACTAACAATCAAAAGGCTCAGTGGGTTTATACACCGTTGCAATTAATTAAGGGCTGAGACTAAACTCAAGGTTATAATTAAAAATGTTATGTTGACTGTAGACTTTCGATGACGGAGGTATCAGGAATGCACGTCACTTATTCTCATCCTCATTCTATCCCAGTAGTCTATATTGGCCAGTATTCTAGCAAATCAGAAGAATGTTAGGAGGTCCAAAAAAGATGTAGCATTAGTCTATGAAGTCTATGATTGGAGAGATCGAGAGAAACAGTTTAAATCAGTTATACTTTTTCAGCTGCACTCATTTTATCTCTTTTTATATCTTGAGCTATGAGTGATGTTTTTACTATTTTGAACAATATTAAGTGACTTTTCTTTTTTCTTTTTACTGTAACGGATAACACCGTATCGACACTCGCATTTTGTACCATTTAATTTTCGCTCAAACTGTTTCAGCTTTCGTTGTCTTATGTAAATAATCACTGGTACCATTTTGTCCCTCTTCAGATGAATAATCTGAAAAACAAATCCCATTAGTGTACATATATTTCCATTTCTTTTTCCTAAACATTTCTCATTAGTTTGTGGGGCCCTTTATTTTGTCGTCAATTAGATCGAACGATGTTGTGGAAAGGGCTCTCCACTATAGTGGCCCGAGATCTGACTCCAAGGAGATCGTAAGAATGTTTGTTATCGCCTATCCTCGTATATAATCATCGACTTAAATCGCGTTAGTCAATAACGGAATTAAATAAGTCGAATAACGTGAATGGACTTTTGAATACATATATTTTGTATATAGAGCGAATGGAATAGAACAAAGTAAAACGATGCACACTGGAGATGGCGGTTATTTCAACTCCCCTTTAACCAAACGTTAATCAATATTTATAGCTACGCAAAAGTAAGTTACAGACATGTGATGAATAGGATAAGAAGTGTACACACACCTACGCGCTCATATAAACCAGTCAACATTGATAAGCGAATAAATAAGAAGGTGAGAATGTGACTCAAGTAGAATGAATAGAATGGGCTGTCCAAATGCTAGAATAAGGTATATGGGCTTAACATAATAACCGACACTACAAGTTTAAATGTTTTATTACTATGGTCTCTATGTTACTTTTCTTTTCACTTACATTCTCTATGTTTATTTTCTGATACAGATTTCTCATCCTATTGATTCCCACTATCTTTGCATTATCGTCTTTGTTTAATTAATTCATTGACACTATGAATTATCAACTTATCTCAGTTTTCTGTCCGTATAACACTTATTTATCAACCTACATGTATCCTCATTAAATATGTTTGATCAACTTCTGTTAGTGTAGAAGTGCGCTGGAAGAAAGTAAAGAGTGATCAAACCTAAAAGTGACGCAAGTTCATGAAGTCACTAACTGTTATTCTAAGTCGTGTTGATGGATAAAGACTATCCGTTCGGGGTCTACATGCTAACCAACTCTAGGTGTTAAAGACTTTGAATGGCATGGCTTAAAATTCATCATGATGACTCAGAAGCATCCACTCCTTGTCTTCTCCTAGATATTTAGTTCCAGCATTCTTTCATGTATATTTTCTTAATTCCTATAGAGTCATATTCTTAATGCTTAGTTTATCTCATTATCATTTCCACTATAGTGTTTCGAGTTCTTCACTATTCATCTTATTAACTTCATCTTATTGTACTATTGTATTATGATAACTTGAACGAATACATATTTGTGCCAAATACCCCGATAATTACGACTAACCGATTATACTAATTTTTCTTTTTTTGTTGTTTTTTTTCTGTTTTTAAATAAATAACCAAGAAATCGTCCACAAATGTTACAACTTACTCGACTTGTATCTGACTTCTTAATGCCTAAAATTCGTGATAGTTTTATGCGTCAATTCGCTGTTATATCAGCTCTTGAAGAAGTTGAAGATGAAACTATTGAAGAAATGTTAACAACAATGGCTAAATCACAACAAACAACAGAACAAAATCAACTCAAATTAAATCCATTTTGTGTAAATCCTTCTAATGCTAATCCTAATTTTATTAATTATAATACCTTAACAAAAGAAGCAATTCCTAGTCATACAGATGTTGAAACATTAAGAGCTATTAAACGCAAAGTTCATGGATTACATGGTGAAGAGAAATTTCGTGCAATTATTTATCTTTTAAAGTAGGTAAATGTAAACTTTTCATATTGATTGTCTTAATTTTATATTTTGGTCTGTCGGTTTACTGGAAGTTGATCAATGTGATAGATAGATTTCAATCTAGCCTATGATAGATTTGAAATTCATGGAATTATTCAATACTCAGTGGCTAATCAAATGTAAATAAATCTCAGTACTACAGGAGATAGATCGATACCCAAATAGCTGAGCAATAACTTCACTGACTGTATGCCACCAAGAAGCATCGATTTATTCAATGGTACAAGTACACAGTGATGATAAGTGCCAAATAGCATGAAACATAGGTTCATGGTTTCCTGTCAACTACATCTAATCACTATTTTACAATTGACTAACTTTTACATGTGACCTCACAGCTCAGAGTACCTTAATTTGGAAAACCCACCACAAATAATTAGTAGATTCTTACATTTGTCTTGATTGTTTTCTATAAAATTAATCGCTTTAAATCATTTTTTCATATCAACTAGACATTACCAAAAAACGTTTAAACAGTAATGATGTATTATTGCTCCTAATACTGAAGAATAAGGTTAAAATAAATTTCTATTTCGTTAGTCAGAACCATGATTTACAGTTTAATTGTAGACTTGAGTAGCTCTTTCATTGAAAACTGAAAATAAATCATTCGATTTTTGTGAGGGCTGGGTCACCATAAGGGTATCCAAACCGAAACAGATGGTTTCCTTAGGAGACCACACCCGGAGCCTTTGACCTGAAGATCTAATCTACAAGGCAGTGGAGCAACGTAAGGAGATTCAGTCCCATGGTAGTCGATGACCAATAATTGTTTCATACGCCATTTGTTTTCTTAGGATCTTGTAGCCCATGTGCATCATTGGTTTGGAATCAGGGTTTTTCAACTCTCCTAGGTGAATCGTCCATATCCACCAACCCGGTTAAGGCGCTGGGCATTTGCTTTTTGTCCTCTCAATGTCGTAAACAACAGTGATGCCGCGGGAAAGCAGTAAGATTTCCATAGCAGTAGTCGTATGCATGTGGCTATGTGAGAGCATTTCAAGAAGAGTATCTGACTCTCCCCACTCTCGGCCATACCAGAGCATTTGGGGGGCACAAATAATCATTATTTAACACTGAATGCTATTCTCATTTTAAATAATAATATTTCACTTTGTTTAATTGTTTTTGTCATTTCTAAAGTGAATCGAATAAAACACGTTTATTGACAATTGAAAAAACTTCAAACATTGGAAATAGATCCTTATTATCAGCCCAACATCAAATTCGATTAGAAAGAAGGTAAAGTTAAGAGTATTCACAGTTCAAATTTATCTTCATTCACATTTATCCTGTAAAATAGTTTAATGTGTTTATGAATAAAAATATAATCACTAACATGGAGACATCTATTCACAAAAACATTTATCTTATGAATGATATTTTATTTGTAAAGGTAATACAGATTATGTAGTCGTGGATAATGAACATCTGTATTCAACTGTATAATTTACATTGAAAACTTTAAGTTTTAGACTCTATGTGTTACTGTAAATATTTTTGAAGTGCTCAAGTCTCAACTAACAGTATACTAAATCTAAATGAATACTATTCTTTTTTTTATAGTTAAATTCATAAGCCAATTGAAGCTAGACCAACATGGAAAACCTGGAAGCACTGGATGGCCGTTTCGTCCTACTATGAATTGATGAATTCAACTATAAAATTACTAAAATCTCCACAAAACCCCTTTTTGATATTATTCAACATATGCTCACTAGTGACTGACTTCAAGAGGTATATCCTGGAGTTTAGGTGAGAAGCAGTGATCAGTGGAGTTCAATCGGGTCTATTGCGAGATAGTAACTCACTGAAGAAAATGGTGGACGGTGGCTCAATTTTGTCAATTGGTTGAAGTTAGACATTAACACCATTGGATACCGACTAGCTTAGCGGTCTAGAGGTCAAGCAATCACGCACGAGACTGATAGGTCCTGTGTTCACATCTTGAGGGGAGAGGGCGGGATCGTGGATGCACGCTGCTGAAGAGTCCCGTACTAGAACGAAACGATCGTCCAGTGCTTCTAGGTTATCCATGGTAGTCATGCTTCAATTGACTCATGAATTCAACTACAAAATTACTAAGATCTCCACAAAATCCCCTTGTGATAAGAATATTATTCTGCTGAGTATTTGAAAATTTTTATGCTCAGATATTTTCTTTTCAACTAACCCGTTAATTGAAGCTTTATTTTGAAAATAAGTATAAGAAAAGTTCAATATCTTCTCATTTCTACTGTCTCTGCAATTTCAATGTTTATTTCGACTAAACTATTATCATCTAAACATTCTTGTGCAGCGTTGCATAAAACCGAACTCACAAACAAGAAAAAAGAAAACCCAAACCAAGACTTTAATAATTAGACTTTGTGGTTGATTTTAAAATTCCTCAAAAAAAAAAACGCTCAAAAGGGCTTTGAAAACGCCTGGAAACATCTTATCCAATCATCATTCAATGGAAGTTTCTCAGAAACATCTAGAAAGTGAAAATTCACATGTCATATTTCTGATTGAATGATTAACTTTACTACTACTATGTTTAGAAAGGTTACAAAACTTTCTCGAAGCCCAAGGCCATCTAAAATGCCATAAATACCCTAGATTTTCTATACATGAACTAACCTTGGAGTAAAGTGTCTTCTTTATATTTCACGCCTTTTCTCTCGTGTTTAAGTTGCTGTATAGATTTAACCTAGTGTTATAGTAAAGCTTAAGAAACTGATTCAAGCATTCATTGGTAAGATTTATCACACTGAAGACGAGAATTATATGAAATCAAGTTCATATTCACTAGGTTAAACCATATCGTTTTCATTGTGATACTTAGAAGTTCTATGAATTCTCATAGTATAGACCCTTTAAACTAGAATTTAAAATATGATATTTCAGTGCTGTTCGGTTCTGAATGTTTCTTAAACTCCTATCATTTAATAATAAAAATATTACAAAATATTATAAATCCATTCTTGACAATGATGAATAACAATTATTTTTTTACAAACGATGTTTCCTCTTGAATATTTGAAATTCTCTCAATCATTAAATTATTAGGGAGATAGATCCATTGATCATCAAAAAGGTAAATAATAGTTTATGTTCAGATTGTGAAACTGATTTTTGGGAATCGCTTGATCATTGTATTAAAATCTTATGGAAGTCTTCTTCAAGTCGATGGTAAATCATTGATTAAATATTTAACTTGGCAATTTTGCATAAAAGATATATTCACTTTAGTGAATAGTGATTAATGTTGTTTTCCTATGATATTAAAAGGAAATATCAGTATTTTTTATACTGTCTGCATCTAAAAACGTCTAATTGTTGAATACTGTCCATTGATCTCAACTCCCTATCATTTGATAAACGATCTAATGGACATGAAATTTTATTTAACAATAAACCGAAATAAAGTCAAAGTAATAAGTCTTTTTCAATGGTGAGAGTATTTAATTCATAATATTTCAAAGATGACAGTTGAAAGGCATTAAATTCTGTTTGTTTGAAGTTGATGTATTCAAAATCAAGATTGAATACCAATCTAGTAGTGTGTACTTCACACTGTTCTTCAGGCTTATTTTACCTTATCATGAATCTATCCAACTATGTATTTTTGACTTTGAATTATAAGTAATGATTTGTATACTATATGTGTATTTGAAAAATCATGGTTACGTAAATATATTCTACCATTTAAAATGTCGTAAAATGTCTTGAAACTACTTATTATTTTCAAAGTAGACACAAGATTATGACAAAAAGATATTTCAGAATGTCAGTTAAACTAAACCATTGATATCATCCATTTACAAATTTATGATATAAACTAGTACTTTTTGTTCACTGTAATACTATCCCATGTTCATATATTGTAGAAGCACAAGAAACAGAGTTGGAAATCCAATGGGGACACATAAATCATTTAGGGCTAATGGAGAAGTTAGAGGAGGAAATCCCTCAGTAAGACCAGATCGTAATGGTGAATCACAAGCAACAACTGGTAATAGAACAAGTCATGATGATATCAAACTATTACAACAAAAAGCTCAACTAGCAGAACTTAAAAGGTAAGATAATCATATAAGCGGAACAGTATTTTGCATCTTACTGTTCTATTAGCTATTAGCTGAATAACTCCTGGTATTAATTTAATGATAAATAAGAGTTTAAAGTATCAAATACTAGAGAAGATTTGTAGTTCAAGTGAATGATTTTGGTTGAGCCTGTGTATTCTAACTAACAGGTTTATTCATGAATCTTTTAATATTCGCTTGGACATTATCGTCAGCAAAAGACTTGAGATAAAATTCCTCTTCTATATGAAGCTTGTGTCAATGGTGCTGTTCAGATAAACTTTAATGGACCGATATCTAACTCGTTATATTGTATGATAGTTTTATGAAAATATACATGGTGCCAACTCTCGTATATAATTGTCGACCTTAATCGCGTTAGTCAATAACGGAATTAAATAAGTTGAACACGAAAATGGATTTTGAATACGTATATTGAGTACACTCAATGGTTAGGACAAGCATTCAGTGAAACGAAGCGAAGGAAGTGAAGAGGAGGGAGCAATGCGAAATAAAATGACACTTAGTGGAGAAGGAGAGTGAGGCAACTAGATTTAACCAAGATGACTCGATATTTGTAATCAAAGAAAAACAATTTACATGCACATAATGAATAGGGTAAGTAATTAACACACATATGTTCATGTAAAAACAGTCAGGATTAATGAGCGAGTAAGTGACAAGGTTAAAATGTGACTTCAGAAGAATGAAAAGATTGATCTGTCCAGAAGCTGAAACAATCTACATGGGCTTGGCACAATGCCAGCCCCTACAGGACAATGGAAGCTTCACAGTTAACTCGTCTACTTCATAATACAAAACCCCATCAAATTCATTTGATATTATATTAGTCATACTTCTAATGCTTTACGATATTTCTTCAATGTAATATAGTTGGCAGGTAACATTTATCACTCCACATTACTACAAAACAATTATTTTATGCATAGGTTGAATATTCAGTGTTACCTGTTGTACGCTTCATATTCTTGAACTCCACTGACCATAGTTTCCTAATAGAACTCTCTCAGTTTTCTCTCCACATTAATCTTCTGTGTTCATTATTAGTGGAGATGATCAAGGTTGTTTAGTGTTGTGAACTGATTAAAAATAGAAACGTAAACCACTGTTTGTATCGTTTGCTGATAATCTGAACAGTAACATAATTCAGATATTCGGTATTTCTTTATGATAAACGTGAAAAGTTTTCATACAATTGTCTTCTTTTAAGAATTTGAATAAAACCAAAATAAAAACAATTGAGGCAGAATAGCATAAACTCGCTTTATTTTTTTAGTTCCTGATCAGCTGATTGCAACTGTATTGTTACTAACGTGTAACATTGTGATATGATTTCATATGAAGTAATTGACAATGATGACTAAGAGAATTAGAATTACAAAGAGGTTATTTGAAGCTGAATTCAAAAGCAGGGAGATGAAACAGGAATTAAATGAAGTCCGGAAACTGATAAGATCGATCGTGCGTTGATAATAATAATAATAATAATAATAATAATAATAGAACATCTAGAGAGTTTACATTAGGTTTAGATCACTTGAAAATAGATTAAGACGAACGACGTAGAGAGATGAGGTGATAAGTGTCTAGATTCCAAAATTGATAATGTAAATTACGTAATAATTGTAAAATATTTAAAGAGTTTATCTAATTATGAAGAATCAGATAAGTGAAAAACAGATAAATGAAAGAACGATACTAGCTTATATGAAATAACAATTAGTATAGCAAAGATTGCCTAAAAACAAATACCATGATAATAATAATTTCAATAGTTGAGATCATCAGACGATTGAAGCTAGACCACCATGAAAAACCTGGAAGCACTGGATGACCCGTTCGCCCTATTACGGGACTCTTCAACAGTGCGCATCCACGACCTCGTCCCGAGGGATTCGAATCCAGGGCCTACTGTTCTCATGCATGAGTACTTAACCACTAGACCACCGAGCTGGTCGGCATCAAACGGTGTTAGCGTCTAACTTCAACTAATCTACGAAATTGAGCGACACATCCCCCATTGTCATCTCACAATAGACCCGGTTGAACTCCACTAGCTTCATCTATTCATGATCCCAACTAGTGAAATTACTACAATCACCACAAAACCCCTTATGATAATAATAATAATAATAATAATAATTGATTTTATTCAAAATTTATCAAGGCAATGATGAAGTTGGGTATTGTCTCTTTTTCTGGACATATAAACCTGGTTTGAAATCTTTTTAATGATATCACTTCGGTAAACTGAAGAAAAGCTGGATTATTTTGCTTGCTGAGAATTTTGAAGAATTTAGAAATATCAATTATATTCCTAGTATCTATTAAACATGGAGCTATTGTACTGTTTAGAGCTGATTACATTTCTTAATTTTAAATTCTTTGGAAAGTGGTAAAAATAAAACTTGTTGACTGTTCAATATTTATTCTTTTTGATGGTCTTAGACCATTGCTATATGTTTAGTAAGCCATCTTATGAACAATCTCACAGTTAAAGGGTGGTACTTTTGTTATTCTAGATTGATTTCTCTGTACCGTACCGTATATTGACAGAATTTAAAAATCTGTTGCTTATTCCTTGGATTCCAAGTTACTGAATTATGATCACTGAAGCTTCTGTTCATTCATTTTCATATTTCATACACATAATTCCCACTAGCATTTTGAAAAGAGCAAGAACAAAAATTCGAATAGAATAGCTTAAATTCATTTTATTTAGTTTGATACTAGTCAGCTGCTTACAACTTGTGATATTTAAAAGTTGTAATTACAAAATGAGTTTTACATACCATAGGTTATAAGCAACTGAAGAGAACCAAATGAAATAAAATGTATTCATGCTATTTTACTAGAATCTTTGTTCATGCTTTTATTTCTATATTTAGTAATGATGTAAGAGGATGACAATTTCTTATTCTAACTAGTTCCAATTTTTAGTCAAAATAAAAATGGTTTGAATGCAAGATAGTCATCATGAGATGTAACTGACTCATGATTTCAATCTGTGAAATTTCTAAAATCTCCACAAAACCCATTCTGATAGTAATCAACTGCTCACTAGTGACTGACTTCAGGAAAAACTCCCGAAGTTCTAGTGAGAAGCCGTTACCAGTGGAGTTCAACCAGGTCTGTTGTGGGATAGGAACTCACTGAAGATATTGGTATACGGTGGCGCAACTTCGTGGATTGGTTGAAGTTAGACAATAACACCGTTGGATGCCGGCTCAGTGGTCTAATGATTAAGTGCTTGCGCGCGAAGCCAGTAGGTCCTGGGTTCGAGCCCCGGGTGGTGCGGGGTCGTGGATGCGCACTGCTGAGGAGTCCCATACTAGGACGAAACGGCCTTCCAGTGCTTCCAGGTTTACAATGGTGATCTAGCTTCAACTGACTCATGATTTCAATCTGTGAAAATAAAAATGGTTTGAATGCAAGATAGTCATCATGAGATGTAACTTATCAATGTTTAGCTCGGGTTGTTTTAGTTTACAAAAGTGAATTGTTCAGACATTCTCACAGATGACCAGTTATTTTTACTTACATAGTTCTTGTATAGTGAATAGTGTCAGTGAAGAATCATATTAAAAAGTAAACTGGTAATGTGAATTTTCACTATAGTTTTAAAAAACAAGATTGACATAAATTAACATCGTCAAGTTAATTGTCTGATATCAACTTACAAAGTTAATTCACAATGTTTATAAACAAACTGAGATAATATCCACATGAAATAATCCTTTTGTTCATTTGAAATCAGTTACGATAAGCGAATTGTTCAACTCACTGAAATAAGTCCTTAAAGATATATTAAAATGAACGGAATACGCCCATTAAGACATTAAATAAGACAATTGGACTGCATCTTTGCATTGCCGAAGCAACAGCCATACATCTGGAAAAACCAGAATTGTGTGTGCAAAAGAGACTGGTACAACCTCTTCTTCTACCATAGTATTAATATAGTAAATTTTTTCTCTCTTTTTCATACTCTTGTTCCTTTACAGCCATCTGCTTCACCTTCCATCTTCCCTTCAAATCTTCTGCCCCCAACTGGTTTGTTTTTATTTCCACGATCATTCCGATTACATTTCATTTCTGTTTCAACATTTTATTTTATCATGCTGAGCCATCCTTTCCCAATGATAATTTCCCTATCTATCTTTTGATGAATACTTAAGCCAACAACAATCAAACGATTATAAAACTTTCCTTGTTTTATATTTTTTTAAATTTTTAGTACCTTTGTTTATTTAACCTCACTGTCACCATGTATAACAGAAGTTTATTATCAGTATTATTATCATCCTGTAAAAATAAGTATATATATATTTGCGACTGTACAGCTTTGAAAATGAATTCGCCGAAAAGGGAACTCTTCACTGAAATAATCTTTCTTATCTAATATTATTAAGATAGCGATAGGCATTTACAAAAGAAAAAGATTAATCCATTCCTTTTAACTATCAAAAGTAGTTACTTATTTACTTACGCCTGTTACCTTCAATCGGGCATAGGCCGCCGACTAGCATTCTCCAACCCACTTTGTCCCCGGCCTTCCTTCCTAGTTCTATCCAATTCTCGTTCATTCTTCTCATTTCTGTCTCCATTTATCGGTGTAATGTGTTCTTTGGTCTTCCTCTCCTCCTCTGGCCTTGAGGATTCCAACTGAGGGCTTGCATTGTGACGTAGTTGGGTGATTTCCTCAGTATGTGTCCTATCCACTTCTAGAGCTTCTTCCTGATTTCTTGCTCCACTGCAATCTGGTTTGTTCTCTCACACAGTAGGTTGTTGATAGTGTCTGGCCAAATGATCCGAAGTATTTTGTGTAGACAACTGTTAATAAACACGTGTATCTTCTGGATGACGGCTTTCGTAGTTTGCCTACTTTCCGCCACATACAGAAGAACTGTGTTAACACTTGTATTGAAAATTCTAACCTTGACGTTGGTTGACAGTTGTTTTGAGTTGCAGATTTTCTTCATTTGTAGATATGCTGCTCTTGCTTTGCTGATCCGTGCTTTCATATGTGCATCAGATCCACCATGTTCATCGATGATGCTGCCCAGATATTTAAAGGTTTTTACATCCTCAAAAGCCTCTGCGTCAAGTGTGATTCGATTAGTGCATGCTATGTTGTATCGGAGAATCTTGCTTTCACCTTTGTGTATGTTGAGATCTACTGCTGCTGAGATTGCTTCCACACTCCTGCATTTGTTGTTGGGTGTGCGATAGAAGCTCCAGAACATCTGCGAAGTCTAAATCGTCTAGCCTCATCCTAGCTGTCCACTGTATACCATGCTCCCACCCCAGATGCTATAGTCTTCATGATCCAATCAATCACCAAGGGGAAAGAGAAAGATTGATGAAAATAAGCAAATTGAATATATTATCATATGATTGCTTAAATGTATTAAATCTATAAAATAAGATTATATTCCATACTTTATTCATAACAATGATTTCAATGCTGAATAAAATATTTTCTATTAATCATTTATATAGAACACAACAAGAAGTTGAACTTAGAGAAAATCATCCATTTTTTGATCGACCATTATTTGTTCTTGGACGTGAAAGTCGTTTTAGACGATTTTGTTTAGTTCTTGTTGAAGCAAGACATAAAGCACACGATTCAATGGATTCAACGGATAATGGAAACTTTATACAGTAAGTTATTGTTATTTAATTAAATTGACTTATTATTTTTCCTAAAACTCCATTTTATGAAATTTTCATCATTAGAAGAAATCCTTTATAGTTTTGTGAATAGATACTCGGTTCCAAATGTAAATTGATAGATCCTAATGTTATGACTGTGAAAATGATGCTGATTAAGGGGTAGCGAATTATTGATCGGACCAAAGACGCGCAAACACGTAGAACGACCTAGGGTTCTGATTGGTCTCGCTCCCCTGTCTAGCCCAGTTAGTTGAGCCCAGAACACAAGTTTCAGCCTCGGATATATGGATCATTATATTTCAAACATACTTTGTTTATATACCAGTCAAGCAGACCACAATGTACCACAAAATAGAAAATAACATTGTACAATAGTGGTCAGTAGGAAAATGACACATTAAACAAATATTGACCAATAAGATGATACCATTTCATGTCCAAGGTTAGCATTAAGCTTAACAGGATGATTTTTGGGATATTTTCCTGAATATCCCAACACCTAATTAACTAGTTACATGACCTGATGGTCTTGTGTTTGATCACTGACTAGATTGTTTTGAACACATAACTAAAAAGTCTCATTGTGGAACGAAGCAGTCATGTAGTGCGAGCTGGTTTACGTAGGTTATCTGCAAAATGTCAAATAGTGATGTAAACTATATTCAAATATGACAATCTCCATAAAATGACTAGTCTAACTCGTATAAAATACAAGTTATTTTCACACTGTTTTATTGTAGAAGTCGGTTATATCGAAGTGATGTACTGGCAGCATAATAACGTTCTAGATTGTTAGTTGATTTTTTTGAAAACAAAGTATTTGTGACATTTTTGAGATCTATTTTTGATTGAAATATCTGACTTTGACAATGGGTGAAGTGGTTTGGAACCTCATAAGGAGCATCAAGATCCATTGGTTATATGTGAGAACCTAGAACAAAATCTAGGTCCACCAGGATTTCCTACCGATTACTACCAAAGAATACATAATTTACAAAAATTAAAAATGTGCATCGCTCGATACAATGCAACTTGTCTAATTGTTCTTACTTGTATTACGACTAGTGTATACACGTCACTCATAGAGTAAGTGAAGTATGTAAGCATAATAATACAATCCAATTAATATAGTCTAGTTAAAGACCATCTGTAAACATAGAATTTCATCTATTGCTTGAATTAAAAATTATGTAACTTTCAAGCTGATAATGTTGATGGCATATCGTCTTCAAATAATAACTTAAAAGCAACTCTACCTTCAAATTTTCCTTTTCTATGTAATTTCTTCTAGTAAATTTCTTGGATTAGTTACATATTTGGATTGGATAGCTATATTTGTAACAACTTTATCATGTGCATCAATGTCTTTAGAAACACCACATTTTAGATTAATGAATACACCAGAAGTGCAAGTAAGTCATTTGTAATATCATTTATATTATTGCTATTAGTATCACTGTGTTTCTACCTGGACAGTTGACAATACTGAGATCATGAGCTGAGTATTAAATACCTGGCAACACTGGACAGCTGTTACGTCCTAGTATGAGACTTCTCAATCTAAATATGTTGGGCTTGTGGATGGTATCCGCAGAAGACAATGAAAGATGATCGAGCATCATTGTTGACTAACTGAAGCTAGGCTTGTATACAAATGGATCCCGGCTCAGTGGTTTAGACCTAGGTCCTGAGTTCGACTTCCTGTAGTGAGGTTATACATGCGCCATTATACTTAGTAGCCCAAAATAGAACGTAACCTCCGTCTAGTCCTCTTAGATCTCTAATAGTTGTCCAACTTAAGTCAGTCCTGGCTTTTATTAAAACTCAATAATTTTCACAACTCTATACTGACAGTTAATAACATATCTACTAACTTAACTAGTGCATTTCTTACTCGATCAATTGGTCTTATGACCTATCACGATGTTAAACCTCTAGTATAGATACCCAAAGTTCAGATAATTGATTATAATTGATGAAAAATTCCCATTATATTAAAAACACAATTGTATGAATGAAGAATATTCTTTTCAATAATTCCTCATCAGGTTCTACAATTATCTCATATCCAAATGAATAATCCATAAAATTGGTCAGATATAAGGCAAAATACATCATCATTTGGAAATTGTAATATGTGAATTAAGAATTGTTTGTTATATAAATAAAATCGTTAATGTTTGGGCTGATTAATACGAAGTGTTAACTTGAATCAGTTTGTAAGCGAAATGAAATTGTGAGATAAATCATCATCAGAATAAATATGGTCAACATGAGGTGGGAGAGAGAGAGAGAATATTTTGATTACAAATCGGAAATTGCGTAATATGTAAAATAATTAGGTCAAATATAGTCGATTCAGGGGTGGATATTGAATAAATTCCTCAAAAAGGGGTTATCAAGTGTAAAGACAATAATAGTAATAATAATGATAATAACAGTAATAATAATAATAATAATAAGTTTGGGACATAAAATGAACATTAATCAGATTATGTCACCACATTATAAGATTGATTATTAGCTAGTTGGCCAGGGTAAAAGGAGTGGCTGAACATACTTCTTTTGGATACAAAGCTCTGGCTTTTTGATCCGAATAGCAATTGCTTCAGCCGTCTGTACGATTCGCAGTCTGACGGAATTAGGTAAATTGCTGTTGACACGATAGACTATTGCAAAAGATTGCTCCATGTTGGCTGTATGTCCTGTTTGGACTAAATGGTCTAAGATGAAGCTGTTAACAGTTTTGACAACACCTTTGCTTAACCACACGGGTAGGTGCTCACGAGCCCGAATGTACAAATTCCTAGAACATCTGCCAATATAACTTGCTCCACAGGAGCAGTTGAATTGATAGATACAGAAGGAGGTGGCTAGTCTAGGTAATTTATCTTTCAACCTCGAAGTGATTATTGGTCGTGTGGAGAATACTAGTTGTAGTTTAGCTGCGTTAAAAGTCCTTCGAATTGATCTACTTAACTAAAGTCTTAACATTTCACTCAGCGCGTCGCCTCTGAATTGTAAGCGTATATATAGAGGCTTTTTATTTACCGTTGGGCATTCTCTATGCTGTCTTTTATTGGCTAAGTTTTTATTTATAAATTTCTCTGGATATCCATTTTCTTTCAGGGTTGTAAACAATGTCTTTGTTTCATTTTCATATTAGTCAGCTCCAACATTAACGATTTTATTTATATAACAAACAATTCCTGAGTCACAAATTAGCTTTCCAACGCTTGATAGAACAGACTAAATATATTGGTTTGCAGAAAATTCTAGGTAACAAAACTGGTGATACAATGCTAACATACATTATTTGTGTCTAAAGTTATTACTAGCCAGTTTATCTAATTATTTTATTTATTACCTTTTAATTATCAATATTATTAAAGACCATGATATAACTAAAATATTAACTATGATGAACTAAAAGGCAAGTTTCATAATGAATGAATGAATGTCGGTTGGTGCAAATATGTTCCAAAGCAGTTTACTTTCATTTCAAAGTGTCGCTCTCTCTCCCTCTCTCCAACTGATGTCAGTTTATAATGAAATGAAGTTTAGGTTGATGGACGCGCACTGCTGAGGAGTCCCACAATAGGACGAAACGGCCGTCCAGTGTTTCCAGGTTTTACATGGTGGTCTAGCTTCAACTGACTCATGATCTTAACCATTGAAATTACTACAATCTCGACAAAAAACCCATCTGAAAATGATTATCACAGAAGATGAAATTTATGTACGTATTATTATTCAATAGTTTTAGTTATTTCTCTGTATTATTTATTTTCTTTAACAGATATGTGAATATATTTTTTTCGTTGTCATGACACTGGAAATGACCTTGAAAATATTTGCCAATGGACTAATATTTACCCCTAATGCACTTTTAAAAGATTTTGGCGGATTCTTAGATTTATTTATTTATATAGTAAGTGATTAATTATATATATATATATATATATATATATATATATATATATATATATATATTTCTCAATCTGTATATAAGAAGATTTAACGCAATGTATTCCCTTCTCTTCAACCGTTCAAACATTTTTAAAGGTACTGTCATTATATTACTAAGTAAATAGTAGTAGTTAAAATATAACCATTAAATATTTTGATGGTATATGTGCATTCTGTGCGAATGGCCTCGATACTACCTTAAGTCACAAGCATTATAAGTGAAAATGGATGGTGGTTAGCAGTGAAATCGAGGACATGAGTTTTCAATCCCGGAGTGAACATCGATTCTGGCATGCGTATCAAATAAGACGAAACGCGCGTCCTTCATTGCACTGTTAGCCACCAACCATCTTTGCTTATAGAATAATCTGTTTCAAATAACTTGAGGTTACTTTTCGACTAAAAAAGAATCCTCATAAAGTAACGTGCATAATGAAACAGAAAATTTTTAGTTTATTAAAATGCAATTGTAATTAGATCAATGCTACGAAATCTAGTTATTGAATTCATGAGTCAATTGAAGCTAGACCACCATGGAAAATCTGGAGGCACTGGGCGTCCTAATATGGGACTCCTAGTCATCAACGCCCCCCCTTCTGGACTCGAACCCGGACTCGAGCGCAAACGCTTAATCTCTAGACCACTGAGCAGGCATTCAAAGGTGTTTATATCTAACTCCAACCAATTTCCAGACGCGAAAACAAATCCACAGATTAAGTGATTCATTTATAAAAATGAAGAATATTCTATGGGGATGTTTGAACTACTGACACATTTACACCACCAATCACGACATAAAATCTATAATATTTGTTGAATGTATTGAAACCACTTAATAAAATCAAGTAGTATGTAAGCGCAAAATGGTGATTGGTTGAAAGTCCTATTTGTCAATTGTTTATGCATTCATAGAAAGAATCCTATATCAACTACTTTTTGAAACATACCAATATCTTTGAATAATAAGACGAAACACGTTATTTACGTTTTCAATATTTTAACATCTTAAGGCTTTTAATTTGTTTCATAAGGTTAAATCAACCACTTAAAAATAAATACATGAAGGATGAAGTTTACAACAAGTATTTATTCTTTTGGGTAGGTTCGGTAATAATATTAGTTAATTGGAGGCATTTGAAACTTGGAGGTTGTGAGTTTTAATCCTGAGATTATCATGATTGAGCATCGTTTGAAACTTTCATTCTATGACAAACAAACTGTCTGATATCACTAGCGTTCAGTGGCACACTAATTGAAGTCAAACCTTGATGAATACCATATACAAATGTTTATTACACTGTCAAATTTCTATCTAAAATAACATTCAAAAGAAAACAACTATTTAAAATTGACTTTTAGTTATTAAATCTATTTTTTGCATTACTTTCATTCACCATAAGACTTGAAGATTCCGGATTCTATCTTTCTTGAGGTCATGGATACAAAGTGTTAACAATTCTCGCACTAGGATCATACAGTTATCCAATGTCTTTCAATGTTCCATAGTAACAACTTTTTCAATTAGATTTCTTCTATTTCTAAGTTTTTGTTTACAAAAAAGAAAAAAGTTTCCTTCCATTCATTAATTAATTTATTTTTTCAATTTATTTATGTATCCATAGTTGTTGTTTCCTATCTGTACTGGTTGTTAGTGTTAACTATTTAATCACTGTATGAAGAAATCAACTGTATAATGAGTAGGGTTTTTTATGAAAAGAAAATATAAGATAATCATCTTAATAACAAATGAATACAGTAAATAATTATTTGACCTAATTATTTGACTTGATGAATACAATTCTTCACAACTAGCTGTAGTTGTGTGTGTATATATACAACAATAGTAGTATGATGTATACCACTTATGAGGACAGTTATAAGTAGTATATATCAGGTATAAGAAGTAGAATTTTTTACGAACAGAAGAGAAACATAGAAAGAAGAGAAAAGAATTAGGACAGTAATCGGAACAACAACAGAATTAAATGAATAATAGGGTAATTTAAAGGACAATTCAAAGATGTGTAACTGATGTATGATTTTCATATTTTATGATAGTTGTTTACTACTACAGTTTGTTTTTTTTCCTTAATTCTATTATTTATTTTCTAATTTTGTTTTTGATCATGACAAATAGATCAGTTTAATTTTTGTCAGTTATATGTTACGTGTTGATGTGATCGGTCCAGGATCTACTGGTCATTTACTTATGGTATTAAGATGTCTTCGACCATTAAGAATATTTTGTTTAGTTCCACAAATGCGTCGAGTTGTTTATGAACTTGTACGAGGATTCAGAGAAATTCTTATGGTAAGTTTCATTTGAATGTATTAGATTAAATTAAATTAAACAGTGGTCAAATTTCTTTTTAATTTGATTTACTAAATAGACTTTACTAAAGTTTCTTCTCAATATAAAGTTGTATTGTATGTGCAAGATAACTATTATAACAGTTCACTTGAGGAGATATCATAACTGTAAATATAAAGTAACGTACTGATTAGGAATCTATCTGTTTAATGAAATCTATAAATTTGGACATATTACCTTCAGGAACTACTTTATTCATTTTTTAGATGGTGGTTGGAGGTAGTCAACAGGAAACCCTGGACCCGGCTTTCGTGCTCCTTGGCACTCGTCAGCAAGGTGTACCTGTAATCTTGAGGGAACTGGTGCTCTCTGGCGGATTCGATCTCGTGTCACCCAGCTTCACAGTGAGAGACGTTACCACTGAGCTATCCGATCTGACTGTGAAGCTGAATGACACGAGATCGAATCCGCCAGGGAGCATCAGTCCCCTCAAGATTACAGGTACACCTTGCTAACGAGTGCCAAGTAGCACGAAACCTGGGTCTAGGGTTTCCTGTTGACTACCTCCAACCACCATCTAAAATCTCAATACATAGTTCTCGCAGTGTCGAGTCACCTAGACTGGTGGCCACATTGCAACATGATCGATAGCATTCGATCTGCACTAATAAGGACTAGACAAGCATGACATTGATCACCACACAGTGATCAATCAATTGTGACCTTATTCATTGTTATATCGGAACCTGGAAATTACATCAGAAGGTTCAATTGTGAAATATATAATGATGGTTATTTGATGGTTGCTTTTATCACTAATGAATATCAGTTAAAGTGTTGGTGAAAAGTAGGATGTATTTGTAAGTCCATTAATGACTAACTTCAACATCGGTTCCCCGACGTTCTAGTTAGAATTCATGACAGGTAGAATCCGACCAGGTCGAAAATGTGGCAGTCGTCACCAATGTTAGTGAGTGGCCGTTACAATAGTTATCATCAAAAAATCGCCTTATTTCACTTTCTTATGGAAAGTTAAATATTTCATCCTGATCCGAGACTACTCAGTAGTATGGAGTAGATGACATTATATACTACCTGGGTTAGTATCTATGAATTTATTGTGTTCGCTGAGTTCATTTAAAAGAACATATGTTTATAATCTGAATGTTGGTATAAAAGTTAATTAAAACCCTGAAATAATATTCTGCGTTCAAGTGCTTTAGATGGGATATCTAAGTTTCTTAAAAATTAATGAACTAATATAATTCCCATTCTTCATATCTGCTTGTATTTGCAAATCTTGACAATATGTTCCATCAGCTCACGAGATAAATGAATAAAAAGCGGTCATTTATTTTTCTGATGAAGTACATATCTAGCTAGAATTTAATAAGTCTCCATATAAGTTTAATTCATGATGTCTGTCGACATAAGTAGTATGTAACACCTATCAGAAGTGATATGCCTGCCAGCAGAAAGTTGAGAAGATCAAAGTGAAGAGACTAGACATGTAAACAGAGATTAATTGTAATAATAACAGAAATGAAAGAATCATGAAGTATATAAAAGATAACTGATGGAAGGTGTGCAAATAAAGTATTGAATTCAAATAAAGCCAGAACGAACATAGATGCAGATCATATGAATTTATTCTATTTTACGGTTCCTTATCAGCTGTTTACAAGCAAATATGTATTAGAATTTTATATTGAAGTGAACTCTTCAAATCTCGTTCTAAATTTACAATATGGGAATATTTCAAAATTTTGAAATCTTGTTTAATCATTACGCAACCCATTTTACCAGGGTTTTTTTAATCCCATGAATCTTGTGCAAACCCTTCATTACTTCTATAATTATCACACATTTGATCTTATCTGTCTCTGAAATTCATTCAATTATTATATCACTCACCCCTCAGTGTTTTTTGATTCCAACACCAAATGACTTCTATCTGAAGTTTGTGCTGATGATGTCGTTCGGAAGAACGATGAAAGCTTCACGACAAAACCATCCAGCTCAGAGAACAAAACTCCATCAAATCACCAAATGATCTCCGACCTGTTCTTACATATATATATATATATATATATATATATATATATATATATATATATATATATATATATATATATATGGTTATTATTGATAACCTTTGTCAGTCTGATTCTTTGCATTCATTCATGTCAATTGTTTCACACTATATCTTATCTCAATGTAAAATTTCAATACATATTTGGTTGTAATCAGTTAATGAGAAATCACGATATATAACGAATTCACATTATTCTTAATCCAGGTTCGTTCTGTCTTTAGTTAAATTAATAAAGGGAATTAATTGCATAAAAGTATTTGGTGTTTAGTTTTGGTATTCTACGAAGACATTTTGTAATGTTATATTAAACAATAAATTATTCTTCCCCATTTGAGTATTCGTTCACTACAGTGTGATTACTGGACCACACAAAAATATATAATTTTGACTATCGATTCACAAGTCATTTTATCATGTCTGTAATAAGTGTAAATAATATTAGCTGACAATAGATATTTGACATTAAGCAGTGAACAGTGGAGTTCAAGCACGTCTGTTGTGAGATAGTAACTCACTGAAGAAATTGGTGGATGTGTCACTCAATTTCGTGGATTAGTTGAAGTTAGACATTAACACCATTGGATGCCAACCAGCTCACTGGTTCAGTGGTTAAGCGCTCGCACGCGAGATTGATAAGTCCTGGGTTGGGATCTCGCGAGGCAGGATCATGGAGCGCACTACGGAAAACGAAATGGCTGTCCAGTGCTTAAAGGTTTTCCATAGTGGTCTAGCTTCAGTTGACTCATGATCTCAACCATTGAAATTAAGATATGTTCCCATTAAATATTTGTCTATACTAATGAAATCAAACAAAATTATCTGATAATTTAATGTTAAGATTCTCTATACAATCTCCTTTGTTATTTTAAGACCGATAATGCAATGTGAAGACAAAGTTAAGACATTTTTATATGATAGATAGATATCCTCCTCTATTGTGAAACATTTGATTGAGACTGGTCATATGGTCGACATCAAGTCATCATTTGTAGTGTTGTATAAAAGCCTTCAAGGACGTATACTAAGGTTTATTAAAACCTTGGCTATACGGAAACTGAAACTCCCTTCTATGTGATCTAAGAAACAATTTGTTCTTACACTTAACCTATCCTGGTAATACTGATTTATTATCCAGAGTGGTTATCACATTGTTTTTGTGTACTTTAATATTTTTCCTTTGTTATGACTTACCCTTAACCTGTCTAGTTGACCTTTTAATTTTTCATATGTAAATGTTCTTAACAAGTATATGTGTGTGATCAGATTGTTCGAAATGTATTACGCAAATATATCATCACTTAGTTCTGATAACTTTAAAAGAAGAGTCCTTTGGAATGATGCGTTCGCAGTTAATTAAATGCTCTTATATCGAACTAATAACCTTTATCTTCTCATTGCATTATCGAAATTTATCAAAGGGACTAATAGTTTTAGATTTTGAGGTCTAAAAAACGTTTTTTCAAAGAAAATATTATTATTATTATCGTTATTTCTTTTTTGTAGGTTTCTGTTCTGTTAGTTGTATTCATGTTTATATTTGCTGTATATGGTGTACATTTATTCGGTGGGCGTTTAGCTATATGTAATGATAGAAATATCATGAGTAAAGTAAGTTTTAAATTAGTTAGTATACAGTAAATATTAATATTTCAATTGTTGAGATCACGAATTAATTGAATCTAGACCACCATGGAAAACCTGTAAGCACTGGACGGTGGTTTCGTCCTATTGTGGGACTCCTCACCAGTGCATATATATATTATCACCATTGAAATAACTGCTTCTATGAATTTGGTATGGCGACTTGGACCGACTCAAAAAACAACGGTTTCGTAATCAGTTGGTGTCGAATTCTCAGATAAACACGTGAAATAAAAGACTGATTTAATTGAGAGAATAGTACGGAAGTATAACTTTTGAGACCATCATATGAAGGATTATTACTTATACTTAATTTTATGATTAGTAAACTCTTTGTCTGTTCCATTTTTCTATTTCCCCATCTCGAAGCTTTCTTTTGATCTATAAGTCTTTGTTATACGTCATATTATTCCATTCTTACCATCAGCTTATTCGTCCCTATTATTCTGGATTTGTATTACTTGTGACTATGATATGCATATATTTTCATTTTTAATTGTGTCAATACGGCCCTGTTTCACGCGACTAAATACGTTCCAAAAATATGTTTTAGTTGGCGTGACGAAAACTATGATTGGTGAAAAAGCAACTGAAACAGGTTATAACATAAACTTTAGACTCGCTGGTTACGATAGTCACACAGAACCCAACCAAGTAGTCTACATCTACCAACATGGTTCAGACCAGACTTTAATCACTGATGCCACGTTTTGGTTTGGCCATCCCTAACTTCCTTCCAACCGTCTCCAACACTAGTCAACATTGTGCGTCGTAGTAATTTGTATTCAGGCATACGTAACACGTGGCCTAACCAACTCAGTCGATGAGGTTGTAAATCATCATTAACTGATTTACCATCATTCCTTAATACCCTAAATCTAACCTCACTATTACTTATCTGGTGATCCCACCAGATGCTGGCAATATTTCTAAGGCATCTGTGGTCAAATACTAGTAAATTACGAGTATCTTCCACCATAAATGGTCACGTTTCGCAGCCATAAAGTAGAACAGAACGAACTCCCGTGCAGTATACTCGTCCCTTATTTGATAGACGACCATCTCGCCTTCACCAAAGGCGACTTAATTTGGCAAAAGACAAACGAGCTTTATGAGTCCTTGCAGAGATTTCGTCAGACACCAACCCATTAGGACTAACCAGACTTCCAAGATAAGTTAAGTTATCGACGCGTTCGACTATTTCACTCTCTATCCTCAGTTCAGGTGTTAACACAAGCCGTTCCTGAAAAAAACCAGTGTTCATTTAGAGAAGAAGAAACGTATCCCAAATATCCTGGCATTGGCTTGATTTGACTATTCTATCAGTCTTGTTCGGATTAAAGTTAATTATAATGAACTGGAAATCGTTTTTCTGTTTTTTATCATACTGTTTATATCGAATCCAGAATGTTTTAATCAATCATACTCAAAGCATCTAAGTAAACAAACCCAGCAAATCATTTGAGTTAATTTTTTCATATAAGTTAAAACACTAACAATGTTACATACTTAATCCACTTCACCTATTCTCAAATCAACATGAAACATAAATTTATTTATCTTCGAATACATTCATTTACTTTTCAGATATAAGTAATATAGATTTAACAGTAAAATTAATAATGATTACTGCAAATAACTTTACGAGTTTAAAAAAAAAAAAGATTTGACACAGTGTTCATATTTTGAATAGAGCATTGTAATAGAAATTTAGACTCTCGTATTGACCTAAATAGGATTCGTGAGCAAGAAGGACTCCTTATGTCAATGGATACGAATCAAATCGAGTTTTGAACCTATACAAAAAGTTTGGATTAGTTTTTCCACTCTCTTTCTGTTATTTTCTGTAATTAACTGTTTTCTAGTTGAGTGAGTCACAGGTACAAGGTATGGTTGTGTCCATCTTTTATTTTCTTTGCTGAACACTGACCTATAATTATTTTAACTAACCAGCAAAGAAATTGAATAGTGATAAAGTTACGATGTCTATAAGTTATGTTTTAAAGAAATTAAATAAAATGATTATTTTTAGAAAATCTATTCTCAGAATAAAGCTTATTTTAACCTACGTCATCGAATGGCTTTGGTTAGATAATTATTGAAAACTAGAAAGCATTGAACAGTCGTTTCATTGCAGTACAAGACTCACCAGCTGTACGAGTCCATGATTCCATCGGGAATCAATCTTAGTGTGATATGTGCTAGTTATACGGATAGGTATAAGTAGTATGTACGAAGTGTTGGAAGTAGAATTCTTATATCCTGGGACTACCGAGTAAGTAATGCAGTTGTTAGGAAACGCGTACTAGGTAAGGATGGCAAATTAGTTGATGAAGTGGTGAAACTTCAGCAGTTGAGATGGCTGGGACACGTGTTACGTATGCCCAACCACCGACTGCCCCGACGTGCGATGTTCAGTGGTGTAGGAGTAGGTTGGAAGAAAGCTAGGGGCGGTCAGACCAGAACATGGCACAAGTCCATGAAGTCACTGACAAGTGGGCTGAGCCATGTTGGTAGGTGTAGACAACCTGGTTGGGGACCGCGAGATGATAGCAACCGATGGTTAGAGACCCTGAATAACATGGCTCAAAATCGTTTGCAATGGCTCAGGTGCATACACTCTTTGTGTTCTCCCAAATTTTGATCTCCTTATTCCTCCTTGTCTCTTTTTTTTCTCCTCTCAGATTTATTTCATTGTATTATACTCTTTAAGTAACATCTCCAAACACTAATCTTTTCGATTACTGCTTATACTCTTATTACCTCTACCACTACGGGATTTGAATCGACCACTGCATCTCTGTGCTAATGTGGTGTAGCAACTTGAACTGATGTACGTATGTACGAAGTTCTACGTTGTTACTGACTGACTGACTGAGAATTTTTACCGATAGGAGAGAAGCAAGAAAAAAACAAAAAAGAAGAGGAAAAGCAGATCAAAATCGCAACAGAAATAGAAAAACGATGGAGTTTGTAGGAGATAATTCAAAGAACCCGATCAAATAGTATATTTACTGCATTGTTTTCATATTTTACAAGTACATTGAGACAGTTAATTGCTTTACCATAATTAGGTCTCTGTACATTAAACTAGGAGCTTTAGTTCATATGGTACGAGTTCAAATTTTTCTACTGCAATCGCTGATGAACACTTTTGTAAAATGTCATACCAGAAAGATAAAATCGTCCATTGAATCCCAGTTTTCTATGATTATCGAACCAAAGTCTCTCCGTAATGTAAAATACGAAAATGCAATTATGTCCATAAACTCTCTATGCTATTATAGATTATCTTTTTGACTGCTCCACTAGAATTTTTCCTGCATAATCAACATAAAATTTTGTGACGCTTTATCTCTTAGAAGAAATAATTTATGTATATTACTTACTTACCTACGCCTGTTACTCTCAATGGAGCATAGGCCGCTGACCAGCATTCTCCAACCCATTCTGTTGTAAGCCTTCTTTTCTAGTTCTATCCCATTTTTATTCATTTTTCGCATGTCTCTCTACATTTTCCGGTCTAATGTGTTCTTTCGTCTTCCTCTTTTCCTTTGGCCTTGAGTGTTTCATGCGAGGGTTTCCTTGTGACTCAGTTGAGTGTTACGTACATTATATCCAGTTATTTTCAAGAGCTATCATTGTTGACTTCATAGGATTGTGAACATTTCACAAAATGATAAATCAATGTCAACTTTATGATTCATCCTCATGATGATAAAAATGAGTTATTTGATCGACTAGTCAAATGAAAGGGGAAATATAAATTACCGATTATTCTATATACATTATAAAAGAGATATGTTTAGATTGTATCAATTCAATCCTGATTATCTATACTTATGTGAATTTATTGGTTTGAATATTCAATTTGAAAGAATTTTTTGAATACAAAAGCTAAATCTTCATTTCAGAAGAAGTAAAGAAAAGCAATATTCAAAGATTTTGTTTAAATATCTATGTCAGATAAATTGAGAGAATTGAAATAACCATAGTGAATCTAAAAGTATTAGATAAATGCTTATTTCAGCTAGAAAGCTCATAACAGTATTTTATTAACAACTTAATTGTATGATATATCATATCGTGATTCTTCTAATCTCAATAACCTAAAGAACAAAATCTCTATTCACTTGGTATTACTTTACTTGAATCATCCCATTGATGTTTAGGACTGAAATTGATCAGTCTCTTTTTGGCATATGTGCATACTGTACGTATTGCCTAGATGTCACCTTAATTTACAAGCATTATAAGCAAAGATGGAGTCCCAGAGTGAACATCAACTCTGAGCTGCAGGTACATCCAGCTGACGAGTCTCAAATAGGACGAAACGCGCGTCAAACTGGATTCCACTGCTAGCCACTATCCATCTTTACTTATAAAATCTTTATTGTCTTAGAATAATAGTCTACAATCTTATGAACCGATATCTAATTTTAAAATATGTATTTAACATCAGAGAAAAGAAATATAATAATGATAATAATAATAATAATAATAATTTATATTCTGAAAATAATAATTACAGAATTCACGCCACTTTACAGGCATGATCAATTTGATATAAATAATAACGTTAGACGTGCAGAACAAACATGTGATAAAAAAAGTTTTAAGTATACTAGTTCAGTAAGTGTTGAGGTAGTACATGTATTACAGCGTTCAAATGCATCAGCCGGGAACTTTTAGTTTTTCTTAAATGGACAGCCTGTTGGTTTATGAACGCTGTAATTAGGGTCATTTCGTGTGCCAGAACGAATTTAATGATAATTATCTACAACTAGAGAAATTAAAACGAAAACAGAGAGCACGAAACAACAAAGCAGTAATTACCAAAATATATGAATCAGGTCTACCAAAATGCATGTGTCATGTGACTCAGTGATATACTGTTCATGTTATTCAAATTAGTTAAAATTACTAGGGGCGGTGTTAACATATTGACAGCAAGTGGGTTGTTTTACTAAGGGAATTCACTAATAAAGATGGCTAAACATTTAAGGTTCCTAAAATATCACTTGTGGAATGATATACACTTGAAGGCGCTAGACCATTCAATGCATTTTCAGAGGAGTAGTATGCATCGATGCAGCGAACAAATAATGGGAGTGATTTTATCGTGCGGATAGATTGTGGTAGGTTATTCCAGAGTCTAGAAAATTTACAGGTGAAGTAATTCATATAAAGAGATGATTTAGAATGAGTTTGTTTCACTAGTGACAAGGAATTACGGATGTCATAATGAGAGGTTTCTGCATATTGAATCGCGTGATCGGATGTAAACGATAGTTTATGAAGTAGTTTGAAGAAAAAGATAAGATTTAGTTTGAGTCTCCTCCTCCATAAAGGGTCTAGCCCAAGTTTATTACATCTAGAATTATAAGTTATATACTTTACTTATCTTTGAGAAAGTATTATTATTTATTCATTTTTATATATATACACATATGTTTAGGAAAAATGTGTTGGACGATTTATGCGTGAATTAGCTTCAACCAAATTGAAAAGTGTTAAAGGTGAATCAATTAAAATACTTGTACCAAGAGTATGGGCTAATCCAAGAAATTTCAATTTTGATAATATTGGTAATGCAATATTAGCATTATTTGAAGTGTTATCACTTGAAGGTTGGGTTGAAATACGTGATGTCATTAAAGAACGTATTGGTCCAGTAAGTGATTAAATTGTATTTATCTATCATAATTTTCTTCTTTTTCTTTTTAGAGATCTGTATAGATCTTTTTTGATTGTCTGAAAAACTATTCGAAAAATGTGTATGTAATGTCTTAATTTATGAACATTCAAGGCTATGACTTTATCAGTGTAGGGGTTGTGACGATTATTAAGTTTTTAATTGGGATCATGAACCGATTGATGTTAGACTATCAGTGAAAACCTGAATACATTGGATGACTGTTTCGTTCTATTATGGGACTCCTCAACAGTACGCATTCACGATCCTGCTTGCTGGATCCGAACCCAGGGCTTTCAGTCTCACGTGAAAGCGAACGCCATGACTTGAATTTATTATGGAAAGAGAAAAAAGGTTTTCGAAACATTAGAACTTATTAATTAGATTATACAATCTATTCAAATTATGCTGTTCAATACATCAATCTTTGTAACAATGAATGATAAACCGAAATGATCTAGTCTTCTTTAGCTTCATATGAATAAAGAGGATACAATAGTATGTTGTTAATATTATCAAAAGTATTCAAATTAAATGCGTTCAAATTCTTCTGTAGACGTACAGATCTAATTTGTTTAGTCTTATCGTACAATGCACAATTAATGTTTACACTATAGAACCTTTTCTGAATGTTGCAGATGTAAAGTGATAAAAACACAACAGCCTTTTTTATTTGATCTACAGTTTCAGCAATCGTACCTCGATGGTTTTTGCATAATTTTTCATGATGTAATTTGATCAAACACATTAACCCTCACTGTTATAATTCATCGTTAAATATTGGAAAGGCATTCGAAGTATTCCTTAAGTGTTTTGAAACTACTCAGTTTAGAATTAGGGTTCTAGAAAAATATGGCGAATCACTTAACTAGGTCGTGAATCTTCATCCACTGAGATAGTCAGAATACATTTACATTTATTCTAACCATCTCTCACCTCGACCTACTATGTTTGCTGGTGTAGGAGTATATTGGGAAAAAAACTAAGTGAAGACCAAAGTTATGATATCAGTTTACGAAGTTATTGAGTGACGAACTAAGTGGTACTGTCAAATGTAGAGCGATTGGCTGTAGTTTGCGCAATTATCGTAACTAGTGATTTTATCTATCTGTGGTTTATTATTACATTCCGCATCACAGTAAGCATACAGAGGAATCTTCGTAGTCACTAAACACTGGATAATAATTGAATAGTTTCATAGCTCCATTATTCAACGGCTTTAATTATTATTCAGTGTAAAACTACAAGTTCGTATGCATTGGTTGCTGAGAAAGTCCTGAATTCTTTACTTGCAATTCACTTCAATCAAAGTGATAATTCGTTTGCAAAGCATTTAATCTTATTTAATTCAATGTTCTTATATCCAAGTGGGATATGTATCACCATCTGCTGAAATGTTTTCCTCATTATAATTATTTAAGTGATTATTTACAGTGTAGATTGAAGAATTTAAATCCCGTTTCACTCCAATTAAGTTAATACCAAAGGTAATTTGTTTAGAAAAAGAAAAGATTGACTTTTGGAAACACATTTTCTTTGCTCTTGTGTTTATTCTTATTATTGACCATACCATTATTTAGACCAGTTTCCTATTCATCTTGTCCACTTCATCTCATTATGTTGAAAAGTATTTAAACTAGATACTAATTTGATTATAACTGACTAAATAACTCTATATTGAATCCACAGTAAGAAATCACAATGTATAGTGTAATTGTAAAATATGCAAATAAATTGCTAGTGGAGTTCAACCGGGTCTGTTGTGAGACAATAACTCACTGATGACAGTGATGGATGTGTCGCTCAATTTTGTGGATTAGTTGAAGTTAGGCATTAACACCATAGGATGCCGACCAGCTCAATGGTTTAGAAGTTAAGCGCTCGCACGCGAGACTGATAGGTCCTGGATCAGAATCTCACTAGGCGGGGTCGTGAATGCGCACTATGGAGGAGTCCTACAGCAGAACGAAACGGCTGTCCAGTGCTTTCAGGTTTTCCATGGTGAACTCATGATCTCAACTAATAAAATTAAATCACATATATATTAAGTAATACTTTTCAGCACAAACTTCAGCCAGATGTTGTTCAGAAGAACGATGAAAACTCCACAACCAAACCATTCAGCTCAAAGAACATAACTCCATCAAAATCATACACCTGAACTACAAATCTTCTCAACCCTTTCAATATTTTTCATTGCTAAGTAAAGTAATGTAGTACATAAAACCAGTTATTTTAACGCGAATATAATTGATGCCTACAAAAAGAAATAACTTGTTTATTTATTAATCATATATTGTGATGTTTGCTACTTATATTGAAAGATATAAGTAGTATGTAACACCAATCGAAAGGGGGATGCCCGGCGGTAGAAGATTAAAAAGAATAGAAATGTTAACAAAGATTACTTGTACTAACAATAGAAAATGAAGGAACGATGAAGTTTGTAAAATACAATTGATAAGAAATATAAAAATGATGTATTTAATGTATGGTTTTCATATGTATGATGGTGGTAAGTTGGTTGTCTCCATCACGTTTCCGTTCGCTATATATATATGTATATGACAATATAATTCCAGTTTAATTCGAAATTTGATCATCTTTACTTTCTAATTTATTATTTTTGACAATTTCATTCTTTTCTGTTGATTACATGCATATAATTAATTGAATAGAATTTGCATACTTTCAATTAAATTGAATTCTTCTATTCACTAATTACATTGTGATTGTCTAATCAGATGATTTGTTTAGATGAATTCAATTTGAAAATAATTATTAATATGCATGAATAGAGCCAAGAAAAAGTATTGAGAATCATAAAGTAGTAATATCACAAGGGATTTTGTGGAGATTTCAGTAATTTCAATAGTTGGAATCATGAGTCAATTGAAGCTAGATCACCACGGAGCACTGGACGGCCGTTTCGTCCTATTGTGGGACTCCTCAACAGCGCGCATGCACTACCCTGCCATGCGGGATTCGAACCCAGAACCTACTATTTTCATGTTCATGTACCGGTTCATTGGTCTAGTGGTTAAGTGCTCGCGCACGAGACTGATAGGTCCTGGGTTGGGTCTCGCGGGGGGGAGAGATCGTGGATGCGCACTGCTGAGGAGTTCCACAATAGGATGAAACGACCCTCCAGTACTTCTATGTTTTCTATGGTTGTTTAGCTTCAATTGACTCATGATGTCAACTATTTATAAAGTATTGACCATCATTTTGTCCTAGTTTGAAAATTATTAGCACTATTCAATCATTTATACAATCGAAACCACTATTTTCAAATGTCATAATAAATTTAAGTTCTTTCATTATATGATTTGTGAATTTGATAGTCTACATTTTCCAACTTTAGTCGTTTACACAGCTATCAAGGTTAGAGATCAGGTCAAGGTAGAAGACAATCGAAATAAATATACAAACAATAACTACATAAATCTAGACAACAAACATTTATATACCTGGTCATTAGGTCAAAATATCATCCATTTGTAGAGAAATTCGATTAGCTCATTTTTCTTTGAAGTGAACACTGATAATATTGTCTAGAAAGATATTCACAATTTAATGATGAAACTATGTAATACAAAGAACGTCTCTAGAATAACAATAAGTTAGTGATTAATTGTTACTAATCTCTAACTATCTCACACTATAATTTAATTGTCACCACTTGTCACTATGCCTAGTGTCATGGTTTTGCACTAGTAACACATATTAAAGCTCAGTCAAATAGTTGTACAGTATTCTCTAGTATTCAATGACTTTTAATATAAATACCAAACTGAACTGTTAATTTATTTTAACCTATTTGAATAACATTTCTGCTTTTATTCTCTCCTCCCTTTTTTTTACAGCGACATGTTATTTACATACACTTATTCGTTTTTATTGGATGTCTTATTGGTTTAACATTATTTGTTGGGGTGGTTATCGCAAACTACAGTGAAAATAAGGTAAATGTTCATTTCTACTATTTTCGTGTAGTATTTTACCATGGAAATAAACTGTTTTCAAGATGTGAAGCATTTCCAATGTACCTCCTCCCTTATATACCACATAATCAAAACCACAGTTAGACATCAAAAATGGTTTTGTTCAGTGACCGACTTAAATGTGTACAACATTAATTTCACAAGTGAGAAGACTTACGTATAGGTCATAGATTAATGTTTTTAACCAGCTGACAGAATATATCATAGAAAAAAAATTTGCTCCCAGACCAAACAGGAAACATAAACATGTTCAAAATCGAAACATCAGGCAAAGTAACTTTTTTAATGTTATCTAAAATACAAACAATTTAAGGCATGGTTACTATTACTAGATAACACAACGTTAACGGAAACAATATCATTTCATGTCAACACCATTATGTAACATAATCAATCAGACAAGGCATAAGATATTTATTAAGTAATTTCAGCTTACATCATCCAGTCATTTGTCACTATTTTACTTACTAAGCCTGACTTTATTCTATTCACTGAGAGAACCGGATAAAATTGATAGTATGACGTTAAAATCTCTTTCATTCCCTAATAGTGTATTTATCAAGGGAAATTTACGGCTAATAAATCAGTCAAGATTGAGGAAATATTATAAAGAGGTTCCGTACAAAGTACAATTCCATAGAACTTCAAAACTTCTTCCGAATAAATATATAATTTTCCTTTCGAAGAAAACCTTCAGCAACATAGTGTGCAAAAACGATCCATGTGTTTCGCATCAGTACGAAACTCTTTAGTGGTATATAAACTAAATGACTGGAAATCAAACGCAGAACTCTCAGGTGCTACAGAGAACGTTTCACTCTTTTATTGCAGAGTTGTTATCTTATAGGTTATGCATCCGATTCTACTAGATTTGTTATTTAGCTCGGCTATTATCAATATCCATCGGTGATATCTATCTCATTCCTGACATGATTGAACTTCCTACCTAAAAGCAATATATTCCATACGCATCACTTAACAATCCTTTACTAGGGATGAAAGAGCAGTTCATTGCTACTTGGTTATCAGTGATTCATCAGCTGAGGTCAGTTTGTGTCACGATGGAAACTGACTAACTGAACATTCGTGTCTAGCTCAGCAGTTAAATATCAAAAGCTGGGTTGTAGCGCTTTTTCAAACATCTATTTAACTACACAAAATTCTATCAAAAAGTTTCTAATCCTTTTATATTCTTTGTGGTTCAAGAAGCCTTTGTTTTTATAGCCAAATGAAAGCTTGAAATCGGACTTCATGTATAAGCAACCTTGGTCAGACTTCTAAAGTTAATTGAATTACCTATCTCTTCTCTTCAGTTTGTATAATATACAGTCTCAAAGAAGATCTAAGTCTGAAATAAGAATCACAATGTCATCTCTACAATTAATGCAAATAAATATTTTAAAACTTAATCACTTATTTATAGAAACTATTTCAGTCTTAGATATAGTTATCTAAACACATTAATAAGCATATTTTTAAGACAGTCCCCTAAATGAATTTGGATAGTATAATGGGAAGAGGAAGTTCGTCAGAGCTGTATTACAGTAGGATGATGGGTTTTGAACAGTAATATGACAGGTAACGTTTTAAGATCATTTCTACGAAAAAGGTCAAATTAGATCAGTATTGATATAAGAACAAAAATATTCATCACGAAAAATCTTACATTGAATGATGTTAGCTCAAGAAACCATAAAAACTATGGGAGGAGGTTATTGATGGAAGGACACAAGCACAACAACAAATTAGTCCATGAATCAAACGAATCATAATTTCAGTCAATATTCCAGTCTCGTTGAAATCCTGAATCGATCTAAGTTGGACAACCATTGATAGCTTAAAGACACTGAACGGGCGTTTTTTATCATTACAAAACTCCAAATCAGTTAGCATCCATGATCCAGCACTGGGATATCGGACCCAAAACCGTCGGTCTCGCGTGCAAACGATTAACCCCTAGACCACTGAGTTGGCATTCGACAGTGTTAACGTCTAACTTTAAACTATCCACGACATAGCGTGACCATTTTCTATTGTCAACGGTGGGTAATTTCCTCACACTCAACACCGTTGAACTCCACTAGTCACAACTTCCTCTCGACGTTACTCACTAGAGAGCACATGACAATTTTCAGTGTAATTTTAATCCAATTCAACAATATTCACAACCCTATGCTGGAAAATATTGTAATCTTGTTAACAGCGTGTGAATGTCTCATTTTCAGAATGATTCATTAAAAAATGCGGTAATGAGGTTCAGTGTTTCCAGCTTCCAGCAATATTTCCGGATACTATCAACATATGTACTCATCTATCTTTAAATAATGTTATTGTTGATAAAAAGTGATAACAGTGTGACATGATTTCTGCATTATTCTGTTTGTTCATATGGCAACAACCTAAAGGATTTGTTTCCTAGAAGTCATGGAACAACTGATATTCTAGTTATTTACCTGTTTCACTGATATTTGATTCTATTTATTTATTTAACCCATGTGAATTTGTACATTTTAAACTTATTTTACCTGAAATCATAAACCAATAATGTTAGAAGAAGACAATAAATAATAAAGTATATCAATCTTTCAAACAAATTATATGCTGTTATTGACTCTATCCAAACACTCACTAAAAATCAGTGATGAAGTGAACAGCTGTTATGTCTTAGTTTGACACTTATCACACCTTAGCAACTGTTGATTCCATTAAGGTTTTGAACTCATCAATCCCACTGGTTTCACTAGTAACATTGTTAGGACTTCAGGATGACTTTTTGTGGAGGCCCGTAATTTTGTCCTCATTTAGATTGGACGATGTTGTGGAAAAAGCTCTCCACTTTAGTGGCCCAAAATCTGACACCAAGGAGATCGTAAGAATGTTTTTTATCGCCTATTCTCGTATATAATCATCTACTTAAATCGCGTTAGTCAATGACGGAATTAAATAAGTCAAATAACGTGAATGGACTTTTGAATACATATATTTTGTATATAAAGCAAATGGAATAGAGAGAAGAGGAACGACGCAGAGTGGAGATAGCTGGTAAGCAAGCTCCTATTTAACCAAGCGTTCATCAATATTTATAGTTACACAAAAGTAAGTTACAGACATGTGATGAATAGGATAAGAAGTGTACACACACCTACGCGCTCATATAAACCAGTCAACATTGATAAGCGAATAAATAAGAAGGTCAGAATGTGACTCAAGCAGAATGAATAGAATGGACTGTCTGAAAGCTAGAATAAGATATATGGGCTTAAAATAATGACTGACATTGAAGACTTTCCAAATTTTAACCAATATTAAGTAGAAGACCAAGAAAAATTACTCAGTGATTTTTAAGAAAATATGTTTTACAATGTTTGTTTGGATCAAAAGCAAGTTTTTTTTGGATTTCAACTACCTTCAAAACTTTAAAAAAATTTCAAATAATTTCACATATTCACTTGGTGTTGTTTTACTTGTATCTTCCAATTGTTATTTAGGACTGCGGCTGATCAGTCTGTTGTTGGCATACGTGCATCCTGTACGGATTGCCTCGATATAGCCATAAGTCACAAGCTTTCTTAAAAACGAAAATGGATAGTGGCTAGCAGTGGACTCCAATTTGACGCGCATTTCGTCCAATTCGGAACTCATCATCTGGATGTACCTGCATGAGACTGATCAATTGTAACCCAAAATAACAATGGGAAGATATAAGTAAAACAACACGAAGTGAAATCAAACTTCACCCCACTACACAAGCAGGTGGCTATCAGGACTCAGTAGCTAAGTGGAAAACTCGATGGATGGCATTTGAAACGAACGTTACTGGGTTCGAATCCCGGAGTAAACATCAACAATGGGATGTAGATACATCTAGCTGACGAGTCCCAAATAGGATGAAATGCGCGTCAAACTGGATTCCACTGCCAGCTACTATCCATCTTTGGTTAAATTTCACATATTGTTCTCAATCAACAACTACAAATATAATTTTAATGTATGTTGTTTGCTTGTTTTTTTTGAAAGCAGTTTTTTTTCTAAAATAAA
The DNA here is from genome assembly GCF_000699445.3 of Schistosoma haematobium. Classification (NCBI taxonomy): domain Eukaryota; kingdom Metazoa; phylum Platyhelminthes; class Trematoda; order Strigeidida; family Schistosomatidae; genus Schistosoma; species Schistosoma haematobium. The sequence goes on along the minus strand of NC_067198.1, from coordinate 43,044,778 downwards.
AATTCCAAAAAAAATCTGTCAAAAAGAAAAAAAATGTTTTTCTCTTCATCTGTTTCCTCATATAAAAAATAATACACAATTGATAATGATCAGACAGAGTTGTTCATTGTCAATATATATTGAGACTAAAAGAGTCCTAATCAAAGCATATGGGAAAAGAGACAGTGAATTTTGTTTGTTTTTTCAATCTTTTATACCGTACCATCATAGTTTCAAATCATTTCACTTCTTTTGTATTTTATATTGTATTTTTCATTCGAAATTATTTTAATTTCAACTTGTTATGACAGTTGGACTTGTCAATACTACACGTATATAAATATGTGTGTGCGTGTCTGTAATTGTGTATCCATGCCCACTAGTGAATTGTATATACAATAGTTGATATTGATAGAAAACTATAGATGATGTTCCAGTTTAGATTCTGTTGACTTAAATATAGGTCCTGAGTTCGAATCTCACGGTGAGGGAAGATGGGATCGTGGATGCGCACTGCTGAGGAGTCCTATACTAGGACGAAAAGGCTGTTCAGTGCTTCTAGGTTTTCCATGGTGGACTAGCTTCAATTGACTCATGAATTCAACTACCGAAATTCCTAAAAAATTATCACAAAACCCCTTCTAATAATAATCATCTGCTCACTTCAAGATGCATTTCCTGGAGTTTTATTGAGAAGCCGTTACCAGTGGAGTTCAACCAGTTCTGTTGTGAGATATCAGCTCACTGAGGACAATGGTGTATGGTTTTCCATAGTGGTCTAGCTTCAATTGACTCATGATTTCAACTATTGAAATAACAGATTATTCTCAAATTATTAAAATAAATTCAATTCATAATATTTTAAATAACATATTCATTTAATCTAAACATTCTCTATAGGGTACAGCATTACTTACTGTTGATCAACGTAGATGGTTAGATTTAAAAGGTCGTATAAGATTAACTCAACCATTACAAATTCCACCACGTCCAAGTAAGCTATTTCTATAATATATTCATACATTTTCAAATATATTTACTAATAGTCTAATTATATTTTTGTAAATAATTATTAACTTCATTACTATGAGTAACCTATTCATTAATAAAGAATTGAAATGTATTCACTAAGATACAATCACAAATACATTTTAAGTTTCAAAGGATCGGTGATTATGTCATAACAAGATCAAAATTAATCATGTGGAGATATTATGAGTTTTAGTATCTGAGGTAACTACATTAGCTACTCAAATCAATGTTAACTCATTACCAGATAAAAATTTATGGACTTATCTCTGAGTTATAAATGAAGTGTGAATGGTACTGATATCACCTGGTTAACGAAATCAAATTGGGTAGGATAGGATTTGAACTTGTTAATTAATGGCTGAAAATTGAACATAACGTTTTGAGAACGTTTTAAAACTGTAACCTTGTAAATGAGTAAAATCGTTCAACAAATAAGGTAGTCTTTTTCATATTAACCAATTAACCATTTAAATACAAGGAGAACTGGATGGCTTTTCCTTGACAGTGTACAAGTTATCGGAAGTGAGTACATATACCCGCAGATGGACAAATTCTAGCAATTCAGTATATTGTGGTTTCCAACTGCTGACCATATTGTACATATTGGTGACGAAAATCCCTATTTTAAATTTATTACGTGACATTCTAAGTTAATTATATTGTATGTGTTACTGAACAATCTTGTCAAAATAATTCTGAACATCATTGTTCATAACTGAGCAAAGAACAGGATAAGAATATAAGGAGCGTTGTACTTTTACCTATGATGGTGGGTTATATAGCGTAACATATTCAATTTTCTATGATTCTCAATTACTTACAGCAAAACTCTTAAAGACTCAATTCAAATTTATCATATTTTCAAAAAGCATTCATATAACCACTTGATTTACTCTGACTACCTATATATTCGAATGGGTTCTATATTCTACTCAATATCAATCATCTTCATACATTAACTAACTACTTAAATAAGTCCATTCAGGCAAAGTTCTTTATTCACCAGTGGTCACTAGATTGCATACTGGTACTATAAAAACTTGGGTTAACTCGAAAAATAATGAGATCTACATGGAACATTAGTCAACCAGTATCTAATTTTCCACCCACTGGAATATTATAATCTACTCAATGGTCAATTAACAAGTTAAACCTTACTATTTGCTCTGACTTGAGGATAACTTACATCATTCACTGCCGATAATTGATTAAATCAGTGAAAAATGGGGACTATGTAATGATACATAGATTAAACTGCACATTGAATCCAGCATGTGGCCTTGAGATCTATTAGGGATCATGATTATATTCAGTCAATGAGTTAAATTTCATCAGGACATAATTTCTAATTTTATATAATTTATGATGTGGTTTCATAATCATTCAATGTTATCAGGGATTTATATTCTTGGACTTCAAATAATATCCTTCCATTAAAATTTAGGAAATGTTTCAGCAGTAGACAGTTAAGATTCTTGTGTTTAGTGATTTAAATAAACTTCCAAATGTTGATCATTCACTTTTTAAAAAAATTTGATTTCCATGATATCAGTAAGAGTAATAGACAATCAACTTCATTCATTATGAAGTCATAGGTGTACATTGTCAAGAAAAACATAACCGGAATAAAACCGTTGGTTTTATGCTTTTAATACACCCTCAGCTAATCTCAATTCATAATCAAGTTTAGTGTTTAGAATACTAAAATGAAGTATGAAATGTTTTTCACTTACTATATATCTTTTCTTTACTTGCTTTTAAACTCGTTTTTTTTTAAAAAAAAAATAGAACTTCATCAAGAACCTGGTCTAACAAGAAATATCGTCAGTCCAAAATCGAATAATTTAGAAAAGAAAAGTTTAAAATTTCGTTGTTTCATCTATGATATAACTCAGCATATTTTATTTAAACGTGCTTCAGCAACTCTTGTTGTTGCTAATTGTTTTCTGTTATTCTTTCCAGTAAGTTATATTGTTACATATTTTTAGTTTGTAACTTAGTCGATAGTATTCGATCTGCACTAAGAAGGACTTGACACACATGACATTGACCACCCACCACCAAGTGATCAATCAATTGTGATCTATTTTTAGTTTAATTAAACATTGAGATTAGAATTTGTAGACGAATCAATTAAATTAAATTTTCCACATCTTGAATATCGGTGCAAAAATTTGTTCATTCATACAGTTAAATAGAATTTCAGCATTCTAGCTGATGTCAGTTAGTGGTGAAAACTCTTATTCTTAACTTCCAACTCTAAATCTTAATTATGATTTTTCATTTGACCCTTAGTAAGTAGGCGAATCTTCTAAAGATCAGTTTAGCATCACTCAATCATTATCAATACGTTTTAGTCATACCAATTAAAATAACTATTTCAGTAATTTGATCTTAACCATTGAAAGTACTTTACATCAGAAACTGATCTCAACTGACAAAATTTTGGAAACCGGATTGGATTGGGTGGGTGTTTCACTTTGTTCTAATGGTTAATATTGAGAAAAGTTGCCGAAAATCTAGTAAAAAGCTATGAACAATGTAGTTCACTCATATTAATTGAAGTTAGGAAAATGTAGTATTCAATACCAGCCACGTGATCTAAATGTTCTGTTTACCATGAGGTCGAAAGTTCATGGATCCAATCGTGATTCCGTAGTTGTTGTACACTATTGACAAGTCCTATACTGAAATAAAACAACTCAATGTTGTCTAATTTTTAGTATTTATCTAACCATAGTTAGCTTGTAATATAAACTATTCACAAAAACAACTAATCTTTGCAAACCTTCTATTCTAGTACATTAATAATCTTGTTGTTCATTTTATGATTTCGACTATGATCGATGGCTGATATTTTGCTTTTTCAGACTTGACAGATTTTCAATTGTTTGAAAAAGAAAAAAATTTTTAATAAAAACTCATTAAAAATTTCCTCTCCAAATTAATTCTTTGATAATGCATCAAATTTACTCGCGGTCTTTCTCGTGGTTAAGTGCTTGCGTGCGAGACCAGTAGGTCTTGGGTTCGAATCACGCGAGGCGGGATCGTGGATACTCACTACTGAGGAGTCTAATGCTAGGAAGAAATGGCCGTTCATTGCTTCCAAGTTTCCCATAGTGGTCTAGCTTCAATTGACTCATGATATCAACTATTGAAACTTTTATATACGCAATTCAAATGTCGCTTTCATATTAGATTAGTTATTACATAAGTTTATAGAATCAAAATGATTGATTGATGAGACTATAATTTATGAATGACCTTTGAGTGACACTGAAGTAACCATGAGAATGTTCACTTATTAACTAGGACTTAATAAGGGATTAGAATTGTGATTTACAATTGATAGTTAGGGTTAATAGTTAGATCTAAGGTTTTTATCAGCTTAATTAACAAAACACTATGTAACCAAATGGATGAATGGATTTCTCGCCTCAATCCAAAATGTGCTGTCTTTAATTTCATTATTACGTCCATAAATTATAGTCTCATTGAAATTTTGATTTTCTGACTTATCATAAGTTACTTCATTAGAATAAAAACATAAATAACCGAACTAAATCGTAAACAGGTACAGGGTAGAATAGTAAGTTCCATCAAAAAATAAGTCAGATTAAGTGAATATCATGTAAATCTTTAGGTGAAATTGATTCTGTATATTACATTTCTGTGTTTATTTAGGTAATTTATAACATTCACTTATGTCAATTATTCCATACTATTTGTTATCTAAATATAATATTTGAGTACATATTTGGTTGTAAGCAACTGATGAGAAACCACAAGATATAATGAATTCATATTATTCTTCATCCATATTCGTTTTGACTTTATTTAGATTCATAAAGGGAACTTACTTACTTACTTACTTACTTAAGCCTGTCAGTCCCAATGGTGCATAGACCGCCGACCAGCATTCTCCAACTCACTCTATCCTGAGCCTTCTTTTCTAGTTCCATCCAATTCTTGTTCATTTTTCTCATGTCTATCTCCATTTCCCGGCGTAATGTGTTCTTTGGTCTTCCTTTTTTCTTTTGGCCTTGAGGATTCCAAGTGAGGACTTATCTTGTGACGCAGTTGGGTGCTTTCCTCAATGTGTGTCCTATCCACTTCCAACGCTTCTTCTTGATTTCTTCCTCCATTTGCTTGTTTACTTCTGTGTATTCAGCTTGTGCCTTGTCTTTTTCTGCTCTTGTTCGGCTACATAGAGGAAACTAATTGCATCATATTGCCTATTTATTCATTTAACTTAATCTAGTCTATCGGAATTGTGAAATATTTATTTATTTTATTCTATTTTAAATTATATTTGGGATAATTAAATAAACTCTTTAATTTTATTATTCCCCCTTGCCAATATTATATTTACTCTTTATTTCATTTATTAGTTTAATGAATTAGGTACTGAAAGATCCAGTTGGGTTAAACCAAGATATCAAATTCAAGTCTCTTTAGGTATTATATTTACCTTATTCTTTTGTATTGAATGTTTATTAAAAATTATTGCATTAAAATTTGGAGGTTATTGGCAATCGAAACGTAATCGTTTTGATATGCTTGTTGCTGTACTTGGTGTAACATGGATTATTTTACATTTTATACTAAGACCAATTCCTGTAAGTGTTAATTCATTCTATAATGATTTATTTATTTGAATATATAAATATTGGGGCACCAAATACATATGTGCCACATAATAACAATGAGGCCAGTAATAGTTATCACTGATATGTGTGAGGGCTGGGATACTATCCAGGTTCCCAAATCGAAACAGATGGTTTTATTAGGGGGGCACACTCGGAGACTTTGACCTAGAAGTCTAATCCACAAGGTAGTAGAGCAACGTAAGGCGATGCAGTCCCATGGTAGCCAGTGACCAAAGATTGGTTCATACGCCATTTGTTCCCTCATGATACTGGGACCCATGTGCACCATTGATTTAAAATCAGGGTTTTCGAACTCCCCTAGTTGAACTCTCCGTGTTCATCAACCCGGTTAAATCGCCAGACATTCGAGTTTTGTTCTCTCAATTCCGTAAACAACACCTCCACCATGAGAAGGCAGTGAGTAGGACTTCCCTGGCAGAGGCTATACACCAAGGCCATGTGAGAGCATTTGAAGAAGGAGAGTTGACTCTCCCCACCCTTGGTTGTACCAGGACATTCAGGGGCAATCAAGGTTGTAAAATTGTTAACAATTTACTGGTTTATCTTTTTATTGCACTCTCTCGAATATATGTAAGTGACACACTTTAATTTTAAACTTTCTTCGAAGTTTTGTAAACTGGTATAAAAAAATTTCTCGACCTAGATTTACGAATAAATAATTATTCAGACTTGGTTCATAATTCGGAAGTTTTAATACCAGAATGCTAGATTTATATTGAACCAACTTAAGTTAAGACTCGTTTTATGAACGATAGAGATGTTCATGGAATCCTCTTATCTATAATAATTGAAACTACTCGGTTATACATTTCGTGTATAGAATCGTCAAATAAACTTGGACACGACAATTTTTAGAGCGCGAAATTTTTTTAGGTGAATATAAGATTGTTTAAAAAAAGACATCGTACGAGTGTGAAGAGTCAGTAACTATAGGCAAGTAGTACTTATCAGCCTTGAAAGACTGTGAAGATGTGAATAATTCATATGACTGATACAGATATATGTTAATAGTATTATGTTGTTTATTACTTAACAAATGGTAGTCATGGTAGTCTAATTTAAATCTGATTTTAATTGCTGGTTGCTGACAAATGAATCAAAAATGCCTACTTTTTCATATTTACAATTCAGTGGTCTTATGTTTTTATATCGTAATGGATGTAAGTTCCCAAAAGGATATGAATTTCACATTCAGAGAAAAAAATATCAACCCCAATAATACCAGATCTAGTTTTTGCATCTAATAAGGATTAGAACTTTTGATGGAGTTTTGTTCTCTGAGCTGGATGGTTTGGTCGTGGAGCTTTCATCGTTCTTCTGAACGACATCATCAGCACAAACTTCAGATGAAAGTGAAGTGTTCGAATTTATCCATATGCGTTTCATGACTTGTTCTTCTCCACCATCTCAAGGATTAGAACTCATAATGTCAGCCAATATTTTATTTAAAACTTATACCCCGTTTCTAGAAATTGGCATACATCGTTAAATTAATCTTTCATCATTTATTTGATATTGACTTTATACTTTATTCACTAACTCTTACATATCAATTTAAACACTTGGTTAGAAGCTAATTGTAGAACAAAATGTTTCTACGCTTAAACATAATAAGATGTTGCATTACAAGTTTTATATTTAACAAACAACAACATTTTCTAACAACACATCATTTTATGCAAAGATGGATATTGGCTATCAGTGGAATCTAGAACGTGCGTTTCATCCTATTTGGACTCGTCAGCCGGATGCATACTCATCAGAGTTGATGTTCACTCTGGGACTCGAACCCAGTACCGTTCGCTTCAAATGATATAACATTCTCCAATTAGTTACTGGGTCCCAATAGTCACTTATCATTGTTATTTTCAATTATCTATTTATTCACAACCTTTTCTGTGTTGTTCTTTGTCTTTTTTTTTCAAAGGAAAAACATATGATAAGCAATAATTTCGGCTGGTTTGTTTTAATGCTTAGATTTTTCACAATTGCTGGAAGGCATGTAAGTTAATAATCACGTGCAAAGTTATTTCAATAGTATTTATTTTATTTATTCATCAGGAAAAGAAAAACAAATAAACAAACAACAACCTCTTGCGTGGTTCAACAATGTTTGTATTCAAACGACAACTTTTCTTTGATTTCTAAAATTTAACTTTTTTTTTCATGTTGAAGAATCTTCATGATGGATTTGATTATAACCACCAACACGAACACCACCACCAACAACAACAAACCCTCACAACTGATTGATCACTGGGTGGTGGTAAATGTCATGCGTGTCAAGTCCTTATTTAGTGCAGATCGAATGCTATCGATCATGTTGCGACGTGGCCACTAGTTTAGGTGACTCGACACTGCATGCACTATATATTGAGATTAGATGGCGGTTGGAGGTAGTCGACAGGAAACCCTGGACCCGGGTTTTGTGCCACTTGGCACTCATCAGTAAGGTATACCTGTAACTTTGAGGGAACTAGTGAAATAATATAAGAATAGGTTGTTAGTTTATAAAATGAATTAAAGATTATCAAGGTAGATTCAAAGTTACATTACTTCTTCAAACTTAAGAATGCAAAAATAGTAATAAATATAGAAACTTCCGAATGTTATTTTAAGATCAATCCTAGAATGTATTTTAACTATGTGTTTTGCTATTGATGACAATAGTTTTCTACTTTCTAATTTTGTAATGACATCTAACGTTAAATTATCACGATGACATTTCGGTACAAGTTTTTACCATACAATAACATTGCCCTCAAATACTCTGGTACAGTCAAGAGTGGGGAGAGTCAACTCTCTCTGTAGAAATGCTCTCACATAACCAGGTAAGTCTTACTCACTGCCTTCTCGCAGTTGGAGTGTTGTTTGCGAAATTGAGTGGACGAAAAGCGAATGTCTGACGCTTTAACCGGGTTCGTGGATATGGAAGATCCACCTAGGAAAGTTGGAAAACTCTGATTCTAAATCAATGGTGCACATGGACTCCAGGATTCTAAGGGGACAGATGGTGTATGAACGTATTATTGGTAACCGGCTACAATGGGACTGCACCTCCTAAAGTTGCTCCACCACCTTGCGGATTATATTTTAAAGCCAGGTGTTCGGAGTGCGGTGTCCTAAGGAAACCACCTGTTTTGGTTTGCACACCCTCACAGTATCCCAGCCCTTACACAAATCGAAGGATTTATGTGGCGCTTATACATTCGGTGCCTTCTTGTACCCATGTTTATGTATTTAAATAGTAATAATAATAATGAAGTTACATTATCTAATGATCGTATAGCACTTGTTGTATTTGTTTTCAATAAATAATTATAGCATTATTTTATTTTTTTTCGATTTCTTTACTACAGGTTACATTGAAAATGTTAATGTTAACTGTTGTTATGTCAATGTATAAATCATTATTTATTATTATGAGTATGTTTTTATTAATGATGGTATATGCATTGGCTGGTGTTATTTTATTTGGATCTGTAAAATATGGTGATAATCTTGGTCGACATGCAAATTTTCACAATACATTTCGAGCAACTGCTTTATTGACAAGAATTGTGACAGGTAATATTAATTTCTTTTTCATTAAATCTAAGTTATTTAATAATTCAGTTCCTGAGTTAATTGAAGCTAGACTACTATGGAAAACCTAGAAGCACTGAGCGGCCATTTCGTCTCAGTATGGGATTCCTCAACAGTGCCCATCCATGATGGTGGACGCTGATGCAATTTCGTGAATTGGTTGAAGTTAGACATTAACACCCTTGGATGCCGGATCAGTGGTCTAAAGCTTAAGCATTCGCGTGCGAGACTGATAGGTCCTGGGTTCGAATCACGTGAATTTCTCCAAAAAGCCCCTCACTGATTAAAATCTAAGTTAATTTATCATGTTAAAATATGATTTCATTAAAGAATTTTAATAAAATGAAAATCCGTCTTTACAAGTTATAGAGAATCTTCCAATCTTGAAGTTGTTTTCAAATAGTTTAATTTTTTTAGAAAAAATCAACTGATTTCTTCCTGAAGACTTTATTCATTCAATGAAAATTTCTTTGTTAAACTGCTCTAATCTAGAGAATTATATAAAACTAGAAATCATTGAATAAAAGTTTAATCTTTTCAATGGAACTATACTGATTTACTCCATTGTATTTATCCACATATGACAGTAATCAAGTGCTTCGAACTTGATACAGTAAACTGATTCATTGAACTGTATTGAAATTATCCCTCAATATTTTCTTATTGAATTCTAAATATAAAGCTAAAATCTATTCACAGTAATGAAGTCGAATAGTCGACATTGAAATAAGATAACTGTAACATGATTTCAGAAGGGAAATTTAAACAATCATCGGTTGAATGATATTTTACTTTCTAAAATGACTAATAAGACTCAAATTTACTATAGAATAAACCTCTTAGATTTGTGTTGTTGTGAAATATCAAACTTTATAGAACTTTGTAGAACATATTTATTGTGACTAGTAATGAAATCGTTAATATACATTTCAAATTATTTGGTACTAGTCAGCTAAATCTACCTGAATTCTAGTGTTAATGTTGATATTGAAACTCGTACACGATATCTGTTAACTCTAACGGATTATATTACTGAGCTACTGAGTCTAATTAGCCACTTGTCTATGCAACAGATATGAATGATTTGTATGAAACTGTATTTTGCGATCAGTAAACTTGTCGTTCTTTTTTATTATTGAAAGTCTTTTAATTACCACTTCACGATCGATTCTATAAATATACTGTCGTTTTAAGGACACGTTCAATGTCAGAAAGACAAGGAATCAGTTTTATTTAATTCAATACAAAGGAATCAGAAGGGGTTTCGTGAAGATTTTAAGAATTTTAATAGTTGAAATCACAAGTCAATTGAAGCTAGACCACCATTTAAAACCTGGAAGCACTGGACGGCCGTTTCGTTCTAGTATGGGACTCCTCAACAGTGCGCATCCACGATCCCACCCCCCTCGAGATTTGAATCTATGACCTATCAGTCACTGGTGACTGACTTCAAGAGATATTTTCTGGAGTTTTAGTGAGAAGCCGTGATCAGTGGAGTTCAACTAGGTCTGTTGTGAGATATCAACTCACTGAAGACAATAGTAACGGTGGCGCGATTTCGTGAATTGCTTGAAGTTAGACAATAACAGCGTTGGATGCTGATCAGCTCAGTGGTCTAATTGTTAGGTGCTCGTGCGCGAGACTGATAGGTCCTGTGTTCGGATCTCGCGGGGAGGGGGCGGGATCGTGGATGCGCACTGTTGAGGAGTCCCATACTGGAACGAAACGGCCGTTTAGTGCTTCTAAGTTTTCCATGGTGGTGTAACTTCCATTGACTCATGATTTCAACAAAAGAATGAATCCAAAATAACAATAAAAATATATAATTTACCTAATTAGATTATACTATGGTGTTGTGCTACTTATGTCGACATAAATAGTATATAACGCTAGTCAGGAATAGAATGTCTGGTAGCAAAAAGTTGAGGAGATCAAAGGGGAAAGAACAGGAAATCCAGGAACAATGAAATGTGAGACAATTAATGAACATTATGCAAATGAAGTACATTCTATGTTCTCGTTTACTCTACAACAATACTAATGAATAACTAAGCTGAAAACGTATTACTTACTTATTTACTTACGGCTGTTACTCCTCGTGAAATAGCATAGGCCGCTCACCAGCATTCTCCATCCAACCCTATCCAGGGCAGTCCTTTCCAGCTCCTTCCAGTTGTTGTTCATCCTTTTCATATCTGCTTCTATTATCCGCCGTAATGTGTTCTTTGGCCTTCCTCAGATTCGAACTCAGGACCCATCAGTCTCGCGCCAGGCGCTTAACCAACTAGACCACTGAGCCTTCGCTGATTCCCAGTAGTGCTAAATTGTATCTCCTCATTTCCGTTGCTATTTGAATGGTCTTCCCAGTCTCCCACATTGTTCGGACGTTCCATGTGCCTACAAAAAGTTTTGCTCTGGTTGTTAGAAGGGGCATCGGCCTCGTGGCTTCCGAAGGAACTCGACTTTCACCATGAAGCGTCATAATTCTTCTAAATGAAGACTTTCTAACTCCCGGGGCAGAGTTTAAATGGTTTGAATAATTTTTCTGGTAAGCGTTTTTTTAGCGAGTTAGTTTTCTACGGGATGGGGACGCTAACCCCATGCTCAACCCTTCTCCTTTACCCGGGCTTGGGACCCGCAGTAACTCTACAGGCGGAGTTTGAAAATGTATAGTAATATTCAATATAAGATACCTATTTTTTTCTTATTGTAATTTATTAATTAACTTATGTTTAATAATAAAAATAAAATTTTAATATTTTTTAGGTGAAGATTGGAATAAAATTATGCATGATTGTATGATACAACCACCATTTTGTCGAATGCATGCAACATTTTGGGAAACAGATTGTGGAAATTTCAGAGCATCATTAATATATTTTTGTTCATTTTATGTTATTATTACATATGTTATGTTAAATGTACTTGTTGGTAAGTTAATCTCATGATCATTATTGATTTTGTTAAAATAACATAATTAAGTTATTGCAAATAAATCGATTAATGTTAGATCATTATTGTAAACTTAGTAGTACTTGACGGTTGTTTCTTTCTAGTATGGGACTCTTCAGCGGTGTGCACCTGTAATACTCTCAGTAAGCCATCTAGTACTTTTAGGTTTTAAATGATGGTCTAACATTGATTGATTCATGATTTGAATCAAAAACTCTGCAATCTACACAACCTTATACTGATATCGTAAATCAAGTTGAAAAGAAGAGCCCAGATAGATTTCACAATCTAAATCATTAGATTTACTTAATACAAGCTAATTGAATGAACATCTAGATTTTCAGTTTACTTGTTCGTTGAAGATCGGCGGTGTTCACGTGAACATTGTACAGATACAAAACGATTTATGTTACTTATTACCAACAAAAGGAAAGAAAGTTAAAGTTCTTACGAACGAAAACTTTATGAATAAACAAGAGGTAAATATCTTAGTTTAAATTGGTTAGATCAGTCATTTATTTGTTAACAGTTAATGTCAAGTTACCTTTTATGTTACTTAGGTGCTTGAGCATTCTGACTTATTCCAGTGGTTCACATATATTTATATAGATGTATGATATAATCATCGTTTCGTTGACAAGTGTACGCGTAATCTACGTGGAAGTCATGTACACACAACAATAAAACTATTCACTCAATAAAGGAAAAGTTTTGTATTAAAAATACTTTGATTATGCATTGAAAGTCGGTTTAAAAAACAAGATATATTTATAAGCCTTGTAAAAATCTATTTCATAACCGTTTGTGAGCTAGATTCTTAGTCGAACTCTATAAGGTGTATACAAGTTAATAGTTTTCTCTGTCTAAAATCAGAAACAAAATAATTGAGTGTTTAATTCTGAGTACGAAGTTTTTAACTAATTGTTTCATTATGGATTAAATGTCTTTTATGAATAAGTATCAGAAGGGAGTTTTGTGAAGATTTTAGAAATTTCAACAGTTGAGATCATGAGACAATTGCAACTAGACCACCATGGAAAACCTGAAAGTATCGGGTGGCCGTTTCGTTCTATTGTGGAACTCCTCAGCAGTCTGAATCCACGATCCCGCCCCCTCCCGCGAGATTCAAACCCGTGATCTATCAGTCTCGTGTGCGAAACGCTTAACCCCTAGATCACTGAGACGGCATCCAACGGTGTTAATGTCTAACTTCAACTAATCCACCGAATTGAGCGACACATCCACGATTGTCATCAGTGAGTTACTATCTCACAACAGACCCGGTTGAACTCCACTGACCACGGCTTCCCACTAGTACTTCAGAATATACCTCTTGAAGCCGGTCACTAGTGAGTATATGCTGATTAGTATCAGATGACGTTTTGTGTACATTGTATGAATAATACTAAGAAAAGAAATACAGCAGTTCAAATGGTTTTTACATATTCTCTGTCTGGTATGTAATAACCATCACTCAAATCAGAATATTTGAATTACTTTTCAGTACCATACTTCTTCATTTATAGTTTTGTTTCAGATGTTGAACATATGAGTCGATCTAATCTAGACCACCACTGAAAACTTAGAAGCATTGGATGGCTATTTTGTCCTAGCATTAGTATGGGAATCGAGTCCCGCATATGTGATCGCGGATGAGTATTGCTAAGAAGTTCCATACTAAGACGAAACAACCATTCAATACTTCCAGGTTCTCAATGGTGGTCTAGCTTAGATCAACCTATGAATTTAACCATCAAAATTATTACAGTCTCCACAACTTTCCATTCTGGCATTCGTTAAAGTTTTAAAGTTTAATAATAATAATATTCATCCATTATTTGTCATTAATGCTACACAATGAAATTCCCTTTCACAAGAAACGGGTTTTCTTTTGAACATTCTCGTGTTTTTTCTTTCCTACTTTTATTCTCTTATAGCTATTATTATGGAGAATTTCTCTTTATTTTATTCAAATGATGAAGATGCTATAATGAGTTATAATGATATACGCAATTTTCAATTAGCTTGGAATATTATTGATGTGAATAGAAAAGTGAGATTATTTAAGTAGTATTATTAGTAATAATGATGGTAATCGTATATAAATATATTTTTTTTGCAAAACTATAAGCAAAGTCTATGCTAAATATTGAGTAGCAGTATATACTTGTAGAATTATGGTCTACTATAATATTAGTACCGCTCTAATAATAAACTTAATCCTAAAATGGTAGACTTGTCATGATGTAACTGCCGAATCTATAAGATCTTACGTAGAAGTCACATTATTATTTACACCAACTCATCATGTCTTAACAATTATCAATATATGATGAAGAACATACTTGGACTAGAGATAGAACAATATATTTAATATGAATAAAAGTTATATGCAAGGCCAAGCCATGCCATCCGATAGATTTTAACTAATTAAATTCATTGTTCCCACTTTCCTCATCTTTGGGTTTCTCTCCGTGTTAAACGTTAGATATCTATTTTCCCAATTGTCTCGTGTTCAGCTTTGAGGATTGTGTGATTAGGGTCAAGTGCCACTGAACACTTACTAGTAATGAATTTTGCAAGGTGACTAGTGTGGTTCAATCAAATCCGATATAAGTTATTTACATAACAATGGAATTAGTGGTGATTAGTTCAAGTTAGAAATATAAAGTATTGGATATTGGGTCAATAATCTAGAGTTTAAACGTTTGTCACAAGACTCAAAGGTCTTAGATTCAATCTGTACTTTACTCCTGGGTACTCATTGCTCAAGAACTTCATACAAAGACTTAACAGATCCTTAGTGCTTCTTGATTTTGAATGTTTGTCTAAATAGGATCATTTTATAATGTAAAGTATGAAATTTAATGATCTTTACAAATCTCCTGCAGTAATACATAAGATTCAATTCATTTTCGGAAAATTCGTTTCCATGTAATTAAAGATTTATACGATAAGCTTTTGTCATACCTACCATCATCTATGATTATCATAACACGATAAACTTATACTG
This sequence comes from Schistosoma haematobium, assembly GCF_000699445.3. Classification (NCBI taxonomy): domain Eukaryota; kingdom Metazoa; phylum Platyhelminthes; class Trematoda; order Strigeidida; family Schistosomatidae; genus Schistosoma; species Schistosoma haematobium. The sequence continues at coordinate 43,029,547 of NC_067198.1, read as the reverse complement.
AAAACTTACTCGAATGAATTTTTAGTTCAAAATGAAGTGAGTTACTTTTCAAGTGTATATTATTCCTAATTAAATTTATATTACTTAATATTGAATACAATTTATAAAAGTCACATTGTTAAAGTGACGGATATAATTATCGGTAAAGAATAAGATACACTAATGTAGCTGAATATATTAATCATTAGTAAGTTTGTAAGAAACTTAATCAATATGACCTACTTTTTAATGACTAGATATTATTATCAGAATGGGTTTTGTGGAGGTTTTTAGAAATTCCATTTGTTGAAATCATGAGTCAATTAAAGCTAGACCACCATGGAAAACCTGGAGGCACTGGACGGCCGTCTCGTCCTCGTATAGGACCCCTCAGCAGTGCGCATCCACGAACCCACACCTCGCGGGATTCGTACCCAGCACCTATCAGTCTCGCGCCGGGCGCTTAACCAACTAGACCACTAAGCCGGAGTTCTATTGAGAAGTCGTTACCAGTGGAGTTCAACTAGGTCTGTTATGAGATATCAACTCACTGAAGACAGTGGTTTACGGTGGCCCGATTTGGTAGATTGTTTGGAGTTAGACATTAATACCGTTGGATGCCGACCAGCTCAGTAGTCTAATGGCTAGGCGCTCGCACGCGAGACTGATAGGGGGCGGTATCGCTGATGCGCACTGATGAGGAGTCCCACAATAGAACGAAACGGCCATTCAATGCCTCCAACTTTTCCATGGTGTCTAGCTTTAATTGACTCATGATTTTAACTAATAAAAAATTCTCAACTTCGATAAGTACTACTGAAACACTTATAAACCATTTATTCGTTAATTATCAAGTAATACTTTATATTAATATGAATGTATAAATTATTTGTTAAGTGGCTTTCAATTATGTAATTTTTTTGTTCTCCTATATTCCCATTTCTTGTAACCTCATTTTCCGTGTCCCTTTTTTTCTGTTTTAAAGAAGTAAAATAAATGGATTTTTTCTCTTTTTGTTCTTATTAATTAGGGTGTTGTCAAAGCTTATTATGTACGATTTCTACTACGTCTTATTCCACGTGAACGAGTTGGTTTTGATTTAGTTAAAAAGAAAGATCAACAATTATTTAAAGAAATGTGTTATGAAGTAGAAACACTTCGTGGTGGTCGTGATAAAGATGTTAGTTTTCATGATGTTTTAATGTAAGTACATTACTTGAGATTATGAAAACTTTTATACATCTATATGTATAATGGTATAATTCAGCTGTATAATAAAGTGCATATTATGATCGTTTACAGTTAGATTTATAGCGTGGTCTATTCTACGAATCTAGATTAATTAAATTTATATATAAACTATTAACGATTAATTTTTTAAAAAGGGATTTTTGTGGATATATTATAGTAATTTTAATAGTTAAGATTATAAATCAATTAAACCGAGACCACCATGATAAAACCTGAAGACATTAGTGAAGAGTCCCGTAACAGAAAGAAACAGCCATCCCAAGGCTTCCAAGTTTTCCATGGTGGTCTAACTTCAATGAATTCATGATTTTAACTTTTGACAATTAATTATTTTCAGAATGAGGTTTTGTAGAGATTTTAGTCATTTCAATAGTTGAAATCATGAGTCAATTGAAGCTAGACCACCATGAAAATCCTGACAACACTAGGCCAGTGGAGTTCAACCAGATCTGTTGTGAGATATCAGCTCAATGAAGACAGTAATGTTCGGTGGCCGAATTTCATGGATTGGTTGAAGTTAGACATTAACACCATTGGATGCCTAGTCTAATCGTTAAGCGCTTGCACATGAGACTGATAGGTCCTGTGTTTGAATCTCGCGGATGCGCACCAATGACGAGTCAAACATTAGGACGAACCAGCCATCCAATGCTTCCAAGTTTCCCATGGTGGTCTAACTTCAATTAATTCACAATTTCAACTATTGATAATTAATTATTTGTTATTGTTTTCCTTAATGTCGATTATTCCCCCCCCCTCTGTCTCTCTCTTTCCCTCTCGAAAAATGGTTTTCTGAATAAAGATATTTATTACTTATTTTTGTTTTTCTTTTTCTAATCACGAAAACTTTAATATAATTGAATAAAATATTCAAAATAAATTATATAACTGAGTGATTGATTGATTGATTGAAAACTTTAACTCCAAGAAAGTGTTAATGTATTCCAATAAATAAGATACATAAAGTGAATAAATGAAATGACTATTTGTTAAAGCTTATATATGACTTCATATAAAATGGTGGTCTAGTTGGTTAAGCACCTGGCGTGAGACTGATAGGTCCTGTGTTCGAATCTCGAGGAGACGGGATCGTGGCTGCGCACTGTTGAGGAGTCCCATACTAGGACGAAACGGCCGTCCAGTGCTTCCAGGTTTTCCATGGTGGTCTAGCTTCAATTGACTCATGATTTCAACCAATAAAATAAAGTGTTTAACATGCAGTTTTGTATCAAATGAAATTGATTTAATACAAAAGTATGTGATCTAATAATCAGATCTCAGCTCAATTCGTACCTTCTTTATTTACTAGATCTCAGTTTATTGAAAAAGATAATCAACACAACTATTTGTTTTATATCTTAATGTAAGAAAAGGAAATGATAGAATAATTGAGAAAAGTATATATCGATGGGACAGTATCGAAACTATAATAGTTCTTGGTCTACTCTTTTAAGTAAATCTTTATAAAATATTCTACTAATTATTACTTACAATATAAAGCATAAATCTATACATATAACTACTACTTAAATAAACTACTTAATCAAATTTTCTTACTTCATTTATTCACTTCATCACATACTTCATTTATTATGAACACAAAATACTAATATAAGTAAAGAATTAATTCATTAAGGAACATAATCAAAGTTAATTTAATAAATTTAAATAAGAAGGGGTTTTGTGGAGATTTTAATAACTTCAATAATTGAGATTATGAGTTAATTGAAATTAGACCACTATGGAAAACCTAGAAGCATTGGATGGTCGTTTCATCCTATTATGAACAATGTGCATCTATGATCCTGCCCCCACCACTCCGTGAGATTCGAATCTAGGACCTATCAGTCTTGCTCGCGAGAGCTAATCATGAATATGCACTGTTAAAGAGTTTCACAATAGGACGAAATGACTGTTCAGCACTTCCAGATTTTCCTTAGTGGTCTAGCTTTAATTGACTCATGATCATAACTATTAAAACTTTAAATGAAACATAAAGAAAATTAGAAATGTTACAGAATAAATAAAGTAAATAGTCTTGGAGATGACTAAATTTACTAAATTGAAACTGACTTCACTCAACTGAGTATATATATATACATATATATATATATATATATATATATATATATATATATATATATATATATATATAAGGGGAAGTGAAGAAGAAAGCTTCGAAATAAACTAAGGAGTAATAAATGAAATAAACAATAGTACTAATATTAATATTAATCAATAATACTGTTAATAATGTTTATACTGATCTTAAATATAAGAGTTTTTATTCAGTTAACTTAGAAACAATATTCCTAATCTTGTTTCGGTCTCTTTATTTGTTTGTCTGTTTGTTTACTTTCCCTTTCTTTTATTGTTTTTTTTCTTTTATTTTCCTTTATTTTGTGAGAACTAATCAAAACAAAAATTATGCTTCATTTTGAACTTAATATTATAATCATAAACTTTTGAGTAAGATAAGAAAATACACAATATTTATTGACCTATTCAAATAATACATTTAAGTAGTTAAGTATGTGTACATATTTATATTTGATTTGCTAAACTTACTACTACCCAGTAGGTCTTGGGCTCGAATCCCACGAGGCAGGATCGTGGATGTGCATTGCTGAGGAGTCCCATACTAAAGCGAAATGGCTTTTCAGTGCTTCTAGGTTTTCCATAGTGGTCTAGCTTCAATTAACTCATGATTTCAACTATTGAAATTAATAACAAATTGTTAATTCAATTATGAAATTAAAAAGAAATTAACAAAAAGTTAATTTAATAGTTAAGTTCATGAGTCAATTGAAACTAGATCATCATAGAAGACCTGAAAACACTGGACGACCGTTAATTTTGTTATTTTGCCATTGTTTGTATATATTTGTCATTAAAAATTGTCATCGACTAAAAAAGCTCCGTAGTAGTAGTGTCTATCTGGTTTATTATACTTCTCTGCCAGTTTCTTCGTTGAATTATATTGCCTTCCCTTGCAGTAATTCCCGCTGTTGTTGATAAGTCTACCATGTATTTTTGTTTGTCAGCTCTAATGCTTCTCTTCACTTACTTGTTGGATTCTATGTGTTCAGCCTGTGTCTTCACTTTCTCTGTTCTTGTTCGGCTGTTGTCCAGGGTTTTGATAGACATCCATTCCTTAGGAAGATGCATCTTGTAGCCCAGCACCTCCTGATACGTTGAAATTAGTGCTTCTTTGACCCATTTTACAGTTGTTCCCTATGGTTGTTTCCTCATCCTTGAGTAGATTTTGTAAGGCCTGAAACTTTTTGTGGAGAGCTATCTTGAATTTTTCGAGTTTGTCGGTATCTTGAAGGAAGGCTGTATTGAACCTTTGTGATGCTGTTTGTCCAGTTGTCCATTGCTTCTTTGGCTTCCTAACAACCGGGTGGTGATCTGGAGCTACGTCAGCTCCTCCCCTTGTTCTCACGTCTTCCATTAACCGTTTGATGCAAATTTGATCGATCTGATTCTGTATAATGTGATCCGTCGAGATCCATGTAGCTTTGTGTATGCGTTTGTGAGAGAATATTGTACCGCTTAAAACCATTTTGTTAAATGCATACAAATTTGCAAATCTTTAACCATTCTCGTTCCCTTCTCTCAGTCCATGTCGTCCCATGGTATCCTCATACCCAATGTTGTCCATTCCGACCTTGTTGTTTATGTCTCCCATAAGGATGGTCAGATCCCTTACTGAGCACTTCGCTACCATCGATTGCAGCATCTCATAAAGCTGATCTTTACCTTCTTCGTTGCTATCACTAGTAGGCGCGTTACACTAGATAAGATTCATTGTAGTTCCCTCCTTTGTTTTGAAAGACGCTTTAATGATCCTGGATCCATGAGACTCTCATTCTGTGAATGCTTTCTGTTCTTCTTTGGATAGTGCCAGTGCAACTCTTTGTGTGTTGGAGGGATTTTCTTCTTCATGACCAGAGTACAACATCTCTCAAACCTAATCTTTTCTATCCAGCTTGGGTCCAGTGCGTTTCGCTGATTCCTAGAACCCCCAAGCTGTATTTTATTATTTCGCCTGCTATCTAGCTGGTCCTCCCAGTCTCCGGAAATTCCATGTACCTTTATTAATTGTTGCTCTGGTTGCTAGGAGGAGCATCGGCCTCGTGGATTTTGAAGAATCTCGGCCTTCACCATGAGACGTTATAATTCTTCTAAATGGAGATCCTTTAACTTCCAGGGCAGAGTGGTTAAATAATTCACTATGGTCAGTGTTTTTCAGCAAGGTTGTTTTCTACAGGATTGGGTTGCTGACTCCATGCCCAACTTTCCTCCTTTACTCGAGCTTAAAACAGACAGTAATCTTACGAGGGTTCCAGCTGGAGTTATCTAAACAATAAACAGTAAAAATGTAATTTGTTTTTACTTATTAAAGCATTGAACGAAACAGTGATTTTCTCTTTCTCTCAATATTTTTTAAAAGGGTTTTAGCTTATAGAACTGTTGATATTACTAAGACTTTACAATTAGAAGAACTTATAGCTCGAGAAGAGTTAGAATATGCAATTGAAGAAGAAGTGGCTCGACAGACTATTGCAGCATGGATTGAACGATGTATTTTTAGAAATAGACAGGTAATTGTTCATTTTCCTAAAGGTTTTCTTTTCAGTTAGTACCAATATTAAATATTAGTTATGTTGTATTTTAACGAGACATTTATACTTATAGCTAAAGTGGGTAAATCTTACCCCGAGATCATTATGATCATAGGAATTAGGAAATACAGCCACTAGCTGTATGCACCAGCTATGCCAGATAAAAACCTTTTTTAAACGCTTTGTTCCGATTTAACTTTAGGTTATTGATATATTCTGCAGTATTTACCAACAAATTTATAGATGAAACCATAATGGCACTTGCATATATCCCTATATATTGTTAATTAGTTTCCCCATTAATGGGCTAATTACAGAGATATATATGATTAGACACTTATCCAGTCCAACTTGACTCTTAATATATCATCAACCAGTATCAGAGCTTGATGGAAATTATCTGTAAACTACATAAACCTTTCCTTAAGATCTTAACTATATAAGGAAATATATATTAACGAAATATCAAAGAAAGCAGTTTTTCATGAACATTAACGAATGACTGAGATGATAAAAATCCATGTCAACCACAATTTTCTTTCATGACTAACCATACCGACTAACCTTATGTTGCCAACCTTTGAAAACTGAGAAACACTGAGGAGCTTTCTCATCTTGATATAGAACTTCACATCCATCTAGCAGTTTAGTTAGTAGATTACTGTTTTTGACTCACCACAGATACTTACAGTTCAGGAATCTTGTAGTAGGACAATTTAGCTCTCCATTAATTCATGATTTCCAATCGTTGTCCTACGAAGCTCAGTTTATGATTCAGACTAGAAATTTGCTAGAATGGCGGTTTACTATATTGTTTTCTACCCACCCAAACTGCAATAGTCATAATGGCGTCTGAAAATGGTACTTGTTAATACTAAGCCACTGGTTCATTCAACACCACAGGTCACAGATCTTAAGCGGAACATGAGAAAATCCTATTAGTGTGTATTCCTTCAATGTATGCATTAATACATTTGGTAGTGAGACGAATATCGATAGTAACACTCGATCGTTGTTATGCAACAACACGAATTGATAAAAAAATAGAAAAAAGGTACATCATCTTCTGACCCTGCTCTGGTACAGCCGAGAGTGGGAGGAGTCCGCTCTCCCTCTCGAAATGCTCTCATATGGCCACGCGTATATAGCGTTTGTCAGGGAAGTCCTACTTACTGCGAAGGGGGTGTTGTTTACGAAATTGAGAGGACGAAAAGCGGATTCCGGCGCTTTAACCAGGTTGGTGAACATAGAGAGTCCACCTAGGGGAGTTGGAAAACCCTGATTCTAAACCAATGTTGCACATGAGTTCCAGTATCCTGAAGGAACAAATGGCGTATGAACCAATCTTTGGTCAGCAGCTACCACGGGACTACATCTCTGATGTTGCTCAACTGCTTTGTAGATCAGACCTTTAGGTCAAAGGCTGCGTGTGTGGCCCCCTAAGAAAGCCATTTGCTTCTGTTTGGGCACCCAAGGAATATCACAGGCCTCACACAAATCAAATGAGATTTGCGTGGGACATATGTATTTGGTGCCCCTCCCTTATCTGCTGACTCGAAATTGTAGAGATAACCTAACTGTCGTAAGGCCTGATTGTTCATGGTTTAACTCATAGCCAGTTAGCTATATAAGTATTCTTGATGATCCCAAAAACAGGGTAAGATAACTGTTCAATGCTTCATCGTTTTCAATGAATTTCAAGCCAAAATAAGTTATTGATGTAAACTATCTTTATATATATATACATATGATTATCATTTCCGTTTGAAAAAAAAACAAAACAAATTAGAAACATGGTCAATTGAAATTTAAAATGCATTCAACTATTGAACGTCAAATAAGCACAAGCATAGATGATAATGATGATTTAAATAAAAAAAGTGATTTTCTAATTAATAAAAGTGTACGTATTAAAAATCAATCATCAAACATCAGTAAATCATCATCATCAACAACAACAATAACAACCACAACGACAACAACCTCATCATCATCATCATCATCATCAATATCATCACCACCGATAATAATAACCATTAAAGATAATGGTGGAAAATCTATGGAAAATCCAATGGAAGCAAGTCATGAAAGAGCAAATAAAATATTAGCACCACAATTAAAAATTAATAAATTAACAATAAACACTATAACTACTACTTTTATTCATCATACAATCAATACTATTCCTATGACTAAATCAATAAATCTCTCTTCAATATCAACCTTAACAACTATTCATTCTAATATGATAACAACATCAACAATAGTTAACAATTCAACAATTCAAAATAATTCACTTCATCAACATTCAAATAAACATAGTACAATTTTAATAAAAAATGATTCTGATGAGATGACTACATTGACAACTACTCCTTTTAAGACAAATATGATTGGCAAACATGATGATGATGCTGCTGCTAATGATGATGATGATGATGATGATGAAGATGGTCAAAGTTCGATCATTGAACAATATGATACAGATTATCAACAACCATTATTATTATTAGATTCGAAACAAGAAAAGAAATTATCTAATCCTATTGATAGTGGGACTAGTCAGTTACATCAATTACAACATAAATCGATTTCTAATAAATTCAATATAGATCAAATACATAATAATAATAATCTTATTCATTATATTAATGATAATCATCAAATGACAACTCCAACATTTATTGATACATGTTTAATGAATAATGAGAATAGAACAAAATTATATCAAACTAAAATCAATACAAAATTATCTAAATCAATGATAGATGATCAAAAATCAATACAATCAATTGAACCTTATCAAGTGACAATTATTGAAAATGTGATGGGATTAGATATGGAACAACAACAACAACAACCACAACAACACCACCACCATCACCAACAACAACATCCTCCATTATCATCGAATATAAATACATCACAATGTATTCGTACAAAACCAACTGTATTATCAACAATTAAATCTTTATCCACTCATAATAAATCAAGACAAAGTGTCATTCAAAAATTATCTAAATTACCAGATGTTGTAGAAGATTCAGATGAACAAGGTGAGAAACGTTTAGTTTATAGTTGTGCAAATAATAATAATAATAAGGATAATAATGATAAATTCGATAGAACTATATCACAAACAATGGAAATGTATAATTTGAAAGGTGATTCAATGAAAAGAAAAGATATGAATCATTGTAATATTGATAATAATTTACTATCTAGTGATTATACTACTCATATCGTTACTGGTAGTAGTAGTAGTAGTAATAGTAGTAGTAGTGGTGGTAGTACTAGCAACAACAATAAAATTCAAATAAAAACAAATGATAATTCATCTATACAACACGATATAATATTACCATTACAAAATGAAATGATCGATAATGAGAGTAAATTAATGGATCCTAATTATAAATATCATCATAATATTTATTTAAGTAAACATATAAATGATTCATGTGATGATGTGAAAAAATGGTGGCGTAGTCAACTTTATCCAAATTTACAAGGACAACAACAACAACAGCAACATCAAAATAAACAAGCACGGATACAATCAAATATTCACCATAGTAATACTCTTAATTCTACTAATACTTCTACTCTTACTCCTCCTCCTCCTCCTCCTCCTCTTCCTTATTCAACAACAGTAATGGATGAAGAAATTATTTCAATACTAAATAGTCCTAAAAAGAAACAACAAAGAGGACATAAAAATCAGCCTAGAATTATATCATCATTAGCTAGTAAACGACGTTCAGGTGTAGCTGCTATAATTTCACGTCGTCCATATCATCAATCAAGAGTAAATAATCTATATGATGTTACTATTGATGAATATACAAATGATTATATTGCTAATAATAATAGTAATAATACTACTAACCATAGTAACAATAATAATAATCGTACTGTTACAAATATAACTAATCGTATTGACATCAAAGGAAGTCATTTATTACAGAAACATGTTTAACATTATAGCATAATATAGTTGAATGTAGTTTGATTGTTTGTTTGTTTGTTCTTGTTCTTATTGTTTATTAATGAAACAATCATTTTCAATTCCATTCCTTATGTCAATATTATTCTGTTTATTGTTTACAATTCATTGATCAATTTTATTTGTCATTTGTGTTTCTAATATTGATATATTGAAAAAAAAAAGAAAAGAGAGAAAAACTAAAAATTTCATTTATATTACTTCAGTCATTAGAGTTAATGTAATGTTTATCTTTTAATAAACAATAATATTAATAATATGTACTTACTTACTTACGTCTGTTACTCTCAATCGAGCATAAGCTGCCGACCATCATTCTCCAACCAACTCTGTCCTCCACCTTCTTTTCTAGTTCTATTCAATTTTTGTTCATTCTTCTCATGTCTATCTCCATTTTTCGGCTTAATGTGATCTTTGGTCTTCCTCTCCTTCTTTGCCTAACCTTGAGGATTCCATGTGAGGGCTTTCCTTATGACAAAGGTGGATGTTTTCCTTAATGTGTATATTATCCACTTCCATCACTTCTTCCTGATTTCTTCCTCCTCTACGATCTGGTTTGTCCTCCCCCACAGTAGGTTGTTGCTAATAATGTCTGGCCGACGGATCCAAATTATTTTGTGTAGACAACTGTAAACAAACACTTGTATATTCTGGATGATGGCTTTCGTAGTTGTCCATGTTTCCACCTCATACAGTAGAAATGTGTTGACATTTGTATTGAAAATTCTGACTTTGGTGTTGGCTGACAGATAGTTGTCTTGAGTTCCAGATATTCTTCAGTTGTAAATATGCTGCTCTTGCTTCTTCTATCCACGCCTTCATGTCTGTATCAGATCCACCGTGTTCACCAACGATGTTGCCCAGATATGTAAACACTTTTACATATTCCAAAGCTTCTCCTTCAAGTGTGGTTCGATTGGTGCATGCTGTGTTGTATCGGCGAATCTTGCTTTCCCCTTTGTGTATGTTGAGACCTACCTTCCTACTTCTTTTCAAGTGTTATTCATTCTTCTCATATTTGTCAACATTTCTCGACGTAATGTGTTCTATGATCTTCCTCTTCACTTTTGGCGTTGAGGATTCCATGTGAGGGCTTGCATTGTGACGCAGTTCGGTGCTTTCCTCAATGTGTGCCCAATCTACTTCCAGCGCTTCTTCCTGATTTCTTCCTCTGCTGGAATTCGGTAATAATAATAGTAGAAAATCTATGCATTTGAGTTTTGTGTGCTTGATTACTCTCTATATTCTTATACTTTGTAAAATAGTAAACATTTAGAGTACAGTTCATAATACTTATTTACTTACACCTTTCACTCTTCGTGAAAGAGCATAGGTCATTGACCAGTATTCTTCATTAAATTCATGATACAGTAGAATTACAAAATATAATTTTCTTGATTTTAACTAGTAAGTTTGATTATTTATTATTAAGTACAAAATTAACTAATTATCAATATGGTGAGTAGCAATATAGATAAGTTATATGTACGAAGAGTATCTTATTACATGATTCACCAGCAGGGTGTGCCTGAATTCCAATGACGGTCTTCACTCTGAAAGTCAAACTCAGTGCCTTTCTTTTCAAATGACCGACGCCGTAGCCGCTGACATCCGGCTGGTAAGACTCATGTAATAATAAATGCCTGTCCTGAATTCCTCCTCTGTACCAAGAGTATATAATGGTTTGCTAAACTATCAGTGTTTTAGACGATTTTTCTAACTCTAGTAATGTTTCACAATTGAAATCTGGATGAAGTTAATGGACAGCGGTTATGAAATAGCTACATTGTCCAGGTAAAGTATATACACAAATCAGGTGGTATGTGTTTAAATATGCCAATGACGTTCATATTCTGTAAGCTCTTTCAATGATACCCATATATATAATAATTTGAAAACAGGTAAAGATGTCACTTGTTTTCAAATGTCACTTGAATATACTTAAAAATATTAATCGACCAGGAGGAATTTGAGAATTGCCAAAAAATTTATTGATATCTGTAGATTGTGTTCCCTATAGATTTCTCTCATTTCGGATATCACTGCAAATCAGATGTTTAGTTCCATTATAAGATTTTTGAGCAATGCACACTAATGACTATTCCAAGGATAAAACCCAGGACCTCATTGTCTTGAGGCTAACTTATAGCTATTGGAATCATGTGGTAGGCCTTCAGTGATGAAATTACAGCTTCAATAAATTTGTGATATTGTGTGATGGTCATTTATTGTCATTCGCGAAAACTGACACATCCGAACTCCAATCATTATTTGTCACTAGAACTTCAGGAACATATTGAAAGAAGTCTTTAGTCAGCTGACTGTTGTAGCTTAGTTCAAATGGGTTTCATAGAAATTGATTTGTCTGTAGATTGCATTTGTCACTGATTTAACGTTCCACAAAAACCTTTCAACTAAATTATTAATATCTCCTATTAGACTATGAGTATTCATGATTAGGTTAGATAATCGGTAACGATTACCCCCAGGTTAGATTGGTTAAACTTTGGATCTTTGGCAACTGAGTTGATAAAGTAAGGTTCTATTTTCAAAAAACATAAATTTGTCATGAAATGTGAGGCTTTTGTTAGAATCCTCGGACTTACTCATCTACATATATTCATAATCTCAACTGATATATATACTTAGACCGTAACAGAGTAAAGCACATTGAGTGTGTCTGTTCCCACCACCCCACTTTTAATTTCTAAGATAATTGAACAGTAGAAAATTAAATTCTTTATGGGTTCAGTCAGTCAGTAAGCTACAATGCAAGACCAGGTACACATATGCGTCGGTTCAAGTTGCCATACTTTATTGGCACAATAAGATGAATACCAAATCCATAAAGTAATTACTTCAATAGCAATAATATATATAAATAAAGATTGCATACAAGGATTTGATACAGCGAGAAGGAATTAGTTCGTAGGAAGGAATATGTAAAGTAAATTTAATCTCACAGTTTAAGAAAAGACAAAGTGTACACACCGACGCCATTGTGATCGATTCTGAGCCATGTCACTTACAGTTTCCAACCATTGGTCACGATAATCAAGCGGACCCCAACCAAGTAGTTTACATCTATCAACATGGTTAAGATTAGAAGTTAGTGATTTCAAGGACTGATGCCACGTTTTGGTTTGTCCTCCCTTAACTCTTTATCGGTTAACACAGAAGCATTGTTTAAAATGTTGACATGGTTCTTATGAACTAATGAATAGCTATGCTATTTATATTTGATAAAATAGGCTCAAATGAATGGTGTATTTTAATCCCTATATTTGAGAAATAATAACATTTCAAGTCTAAGATGTCATACAAAATAATTGATTAACATAAAGATTAGTCAGTTCCTTAACAGTATTGACTATAAAACTTTCCGGTTGGCAAGCATTTAACCATTTATATTCGTAGTTATTTTATGCTTTCTTCAAGTTTTCTGTTACTGAGTAGTGAGTTATTTACAATAACTGATCATGGACTAATGATTACTTTGTTTTTAAAGTCTTTGGTGTTGAACAAATTACTAGCATTAAGATATAGTGTTGACATTAGGCTAGATGACTTGAAATCGCCTTTCCATCTGTTAGATGTTGTGTAGTTAAATGTAACTTAGGGGTAGCGATCGACATTTGATGTATGTAACTTGATAGTTTTTCTAAAGCTACACAGTGGTTAAAAGTCAAATGCCATAACTAATGAGCAATCATTCTTATATATGAGACGACTGAATATAGCCTATTACCACGAAAATCCAGGTGATTCACGGAATGACTGAAAGAATATACAGTCTCCAACATTTTCTGAATAAACTAGAAATTATCAGAAAGGGGGTTTTGTGGAGATTATCATAATATAATAGTTGAATTCATCAGTTGATTCACACTATACCATCAAGGACTTTAGCACAATTGGATACCTGTTCAGTGGTCTAGAGAATAAACGTTCACACGCGAGACTGATAGATCCTGGATTCAAGTCCCACATACGGGATCGTAGATTTGCGCTACTAAGGAGTCTCATACTAGAATGAAACAGCCATCTAGTACTTTCAGTTTTTCAATGACAGTTTAGCTTAAATCAACTCATAAATTCAACTATCAAGCTAAAAATTACTTCTTAAAGTACAAATTTTGAAGAAATCATTTTACATTCTCAAAATATCTTCTATTTTTATTTGAGGAAAACGCAACAACAACAAAAATTGTTAGGGACGTTAGTTCCCCAGAACTCAATTAGGAAAGGACCTAATTTTGTAATTTTATTTAGGAAATTTGAATTTCATTGTTTTCGCGCCAAAGGCGTTCTTGTCACCTTCATGTCGTATTCCCCACTGGGAAATATCTTAAATACTATTGGTCCGTTGCGTCTTTTAGTATGCTATTTACTAATTCTCCCCAAGGACGATTTTGTACTGTACTGCAGAATATACTTTCCCATTCCAAGATTGGACTTGTCCCTCTAGTTAGCGGGGCTGGGACTCATCAAATAGCTAGCTTACTGGTCTTTGGTCACCGAGTCTTGTTTAAGTAAACTCGTAATAACTTCAACTTTAGCAAAAACAAAACAAAAATAACAATCCACTGAAAATTGATCGAAAAAGAAAAATAATTTCCATCGCAACAGGACTTAACAACAAAAAAAGATAATAAGGACTCAAAATCTAATTTTACCAACAAAATAGAAAACGTTTCCAGGTGAACGTTTTAAAACGAATGTAAAACCAACAAAAAAAAACGAAAGAAAAAAACCCTTCAAACATTTTAAACTATTTATACAAATCTAGATAGAATATAACATGAATGAATATAAGTGTTTTTCAATAATTATTCAAATTTAATTATAGCGCTTTTAATTCATTTAAACAAAACATAATTAAGAGTAACATTGAAAATTGAATCACATTTTTACATAGGATTTTGGTGAAGTAGATAATTTAGTTAATTGATTTATCATTGCCAGTTATATGATCGTTGTTGTGGTTGTTCATGTTGTTGTTGCGGTTGTCGTTGTTGTGATTGTTGTTGATCGTCTACTTTAAAGTTTAATGGATATTTTAATAAAATGATATGAAATCATTTATTTACAATGATCCAAAGGTCTTGTTCTACTTAACGTTGGGTTAAGTAAATTGAAACTTTAAATGTAGTTTATGATATTGATGAAATTGTAAATTTCTGTTGAAATTCTATGTATATCAACTTATATGTAATTGAGTTTGTTTACATCTAATTTGATTAAGGTCTTTTGTTAACTTATTTAACGGATAGAGTCATTCGTATAAGAATAGCATATCTTACATCACTGTACTTTTAGTTTTTGTTTCACTTGTATGAATATGTATGCTTGTGGTACGTGCTACTTATATTGATATAAGTAGTATATGACACGAGTCAAGAATGTAATGTCTGGCGGCAGAAGATAGGGAATATCAAGAAAGGAAGAACGGGAATTGAAAGTAATTAGTATGGGAATGCAAGAACAATGAAGTTCCAGACAAATATCGAACATTTTGTAAATTAAGTATTATAGTATGGTTTTTCTACTTTGTCAAGTAACTCTGTAATGTTGTGCTGAATATAATTCGGTTGTCGTCACCTGTGTTCTTCTTCACTAAACCTAGTATCGCTACAAACCAGGAGTGGAAGGGTGCTGTTCTGCGAACGCCGTCGCAGGCCTGGAGCTGATGTGCTAGTTGGGGGCAGTCTGTTGCGGAGAGGTTTCGTCGAGTGGAGTGTTCTGGCAGGGCGGCGTTGGCTGTAGCGAGTGCTGTCGACGGAGAGGAGCGGTGGGATGTATGGCTGCTGGGCGAAAATCGGATGTAGATGGCTCAGCAGGCCGGTGAAGCACGGGTGTTAAACGTCCCAGGTGCCGGGTGGATGTCGGATGTTGTTGCCCCGGCAGGTCGACGGGGCTATGGAGGTCAGAGCACCGCAGGCTTGACATTTTGACGGAGAGCGCATCGCAGACTCCAGAAACGGAGAATGTGGCACGGCGAGCATGAACCATCACAAGAACGACTGCTTCAAAGGGGGACGAGTATGGTGCATGCTACTTATATTGATATATGTAGTATATGACGCGAGTCAGGAATGTAATGTCTGGCGGCAGAAGATAGGGAATATCAAGAAAGGAAGGACGGGAATTGAAAGCAATTAGTATGGGAATGCAAGAACAACGAAGTTCGAGACAATTATTGAACATTTTGCAAATTAAGTATTATGGTATGGCTTTCCTATTTTAGCAAGTAACTCTGTAAATTTATGCTAAATATAATTCGGTTGTCCTCACTTGTGGTCTTGTCTTAACTTTGGGTAAAGTTTATGTCGTTTAATGTCGTTTATGATGTTAGTGAAATTGTAAGTTTCTGTTGAAATTTGATGTTTTATTATATGAATGTAAATAAGTGATAAGCTTGTAGTTGTTATAGAAACTTATATCCTTGTGATCGGTTGAATTTGGTATTGATTTTAATACTGATTATATATGGGTGATTGTAAGTATAATGAAAATGTTTTTGATTGGATCGAATTATTGAGTTAATCCTACGGTTACAATTCATAGTTGACTCATTGATCGAATGATTCAATATTTGTAGTCGTGGTAACGAGGTATATGAATTCATGTTTTATATGACTTAGTAAATGGGTTCATAGTGTAATCAGCTAGTTAATTAGCTTCAATTGTTGATACTTTAATTATCTTATACTCTTATTCATGAATTTTTATTGAAATTAATTTTCATTTGGTATGATTTACTTGAATCTCCCCATTGATCAATCCCTTATTGGTATTGCCTTGATAATGCCTTAATTCACAAGCTTTATAAACAAAAATGACATAATCAAGTGACTATCACGACTTAGTAGCGAACAGTGTTGGGTTCGAGTTCCGGTGGTGAACATCAACTTCGCGATGTAGGTACATCCAGCTGACTAGTCTCAAATAAGATGAAACGCATGTTCTAAATTCCATTGCTAACCACCAACCATTTATAAATCTAATTTTCTATTCAGAAAATCATAACAATTTCCATTAATTAATGTATATGTAAATGAGTCATTATCAAAATTAAATAAACATTATCAAGTCAGTTAACTATAATTAATCATTTGAATAAACAAATAATACACAGAATTAATTGATAATTAATACATAATGAATGAAGAATTCTCTTCGCTTTATCTTCTTCTCCTTTCCTTATGTTGATCAATCTGAATAGCAAACAACAAACTAATACAAATAACTATCTATCAGGAATTTCATTTCAATTAAGCATTAAGACAATGTGTATTGTACCGTATACGTATGTATGTATGTGTTATTTTCACAAGTGTAAATTATAATCAGAATGGGGTTTATAGAAATTGTAGCAATTTTAATAGTTGAATTCATGAGTCAATGTAAGTTAGATCACCATGGAAAACTTGGAAATACTGGACGGCTGTTTCATTCTAGTATGAGACTCTTGAGCAATGTGCGTCCACTCGGTATGCGAACTCATTCGACCTCGTGCTCAACTGCTTAACCTCTGGACCACTGAGGAGGCATCTAACGGTGTAGATGTCTAACTTCGATCAATCCATGAACAGCTGCGCAACCATTCCTTGATTGTCTGAGGTATATACCTGTCTCTAACAGACATGGATTGAATTTCATTAGTCACGGCTTCTCATTAGAACTACAGGAAATCATTTTGGAGCCATTTCACTAGTAAGCACATGATGATAATGGTCAAGATGGGGTTTGTGGAGATTGTAGCAATTTTAATATTTGAATTCATGAGTCGATTTATGCTACACTACCATTGAAAACCTGAAAGCATTGGACGGCCATTTCGTCCCTGTTTGAGTTCGAATTCTACGTTCGAGATCGTGGATGCGTACTTCTAAGGAGTCTCATACTAGTAGTAGTAGTAGTAGTAGTAGTAGTAGTAGTAGTAGTAGTAGTAGTAGTAGTAGACATAGAATAAGCAAGAAATTCGTGTGAATAATTTCTAATGACCGAAATGATGATAACACATGTCAAACAATTTCCTAAGAATGTATATTACTTTGTTTTGTGTACATAATGACAAATTATATATAAATATGTATATATTACCTAGATAATAATTTAGTGCCATCTGGTCAACTGTTGAATTTAACATATTACTAATACAATCACATGTTGTATATATCATTTACAGAAGGAATTGAGCATGAAAGACAATTATCAGTATGAGGTTGTGAAGATTGTTAAGTCTTTGATTGAGATCATGAGTCGGTTGATGTTAGACCTTCATTGAAAACCTGGAAGAATTGGACGGTCGTTTCATGCTATGCGTATTGACTTGATATTGCCTCACTTCAATGGGAAGATTCAAGTAAACAATATTAAGTGAATTTAAACTTCATCCTATTGTATAAGCAATTGGCTATCAGGACTTAGTAAGTAAGTGGATGGCGTGAAAGAGTTTGAAGTGAACGGTACTTGATTGAAGTCTCAGAATGAAAATCAACTCTGAGATGCAATTACATCCAACTGACGAGTCTCAAATAGGACGTAAACTCACGTCCTATATCTCACTGTCAGCCACTATTCATCTTTACTTAAAAGATAAAGCAGTTTAAAAAAATAGATCCCAGAAGAAAGCATTACCAATAAAAACTCAACTATCAACATCAACCTTAATATCAGCAACACTGGTTTACATTGATTGTTTCTTGTTCAAAACAAAACAAAAAAAGAAACATACTGTTCAACATATGCTTATCATTCATTAGGCAACAATAGTAATCAGAGATGGATGGTCGCTAGTAGTAGAATCCAGGATGCCTTTTTCATCCTATTTAAGACTCGTCAGCTGGATGTACCAAATAGAACAAAACACGCGTCAAACTAGATTCCACTGCTAGTCACTATCCATCTTTGATTACTATTGTTGCCTAGTGAATGATAAGCATATGTTGAACAGTACGTGACTTAAGTCTGTATCGAAGCAATCCACACAATATGCACAATCCTAAATAACAATGGCAAGATATAAATAAAACACCATCAAGTGGATTTAACAATAGTAATCATTGCTAATTAATAAATCCAAAACAAAACAAACAAAAAAGTGGAATGAAGAAATTAACACGTTCAATTGAGTCATTGAACAAGTGTTTACAACATAACACATTTAGTAAACATTCTAATAATGAATTCATGATTTTAATCTGTGAAATTTCTAAGATCTCCACAAACCCCTTCTGATAATAATCATCTGCTCATTACTGACTGACTTCAAGAGGCATTTCCTGGAGTTCTAGTGAGAAACCTTGACCAGTGGAGTTCAACCAGGTCTGTTGTGAGATATCAGCTCACTGAAGACAATGGTATACGGTGGCGCAACTTCGTGGATTGGTTGAAGTTAGACATTAACACCCTTGGATGCCGGCTCAGTGGTCTAGTTGGTTAAGTGCCTGGCGCGAGACTGATGGGTCTTGGGTTCGAATCTCGCACAGTGCGAGATCGTGGATACGCACTGCTGAGGAGTCCCATACTAGGACGAAACGGCCATCCAATGCTTCCAGGTTTTCCATAGTGATCTAGCTTCAATTGACTCATGATTTCAATCTGTCAATACTGTTTGCCAAATATTGACGCAAGATATAAAAACTTTATAAAAAAAACTAACACACAGTATGAGGTTTATATTTATTAATTAACTATTTACATGGTGATTATGTGTGTAATCTATGCATGGTGTAATGATTCAGCAAATATGTTACATAAGAGATTACATATATATATTAAACAAAGAAATACTACAGTAATCGAAATATGCCATCATTCATTATGTAATTGAATAATCATAATAATGAAAGGGGAATATTCATTCTTATTGATAGATTTGATTAGATAGGTATTTAGGAAATGCCAAATGTAGCATAGGAATCTTACTTTTCCATTAGTTATTCATTATGATGTTGCGCTAACTAATATTATTTGGAATGAAATAATAATGTTACATAACTGATTATGTAAGTTATTTCGGATGATGTACATAGTAATTCGATGTAGGAAAATGAAGAGAATATGATAATTGTAACTGACAAATTCATTGTTAGTAAATTAAATATGTTGTTCGAAGGATTGGGAGATTGATTTAATCAGAGAGATAGGATTATGTGGAGATTTTAGTAATTTAATAGTTGAATTCGTGAGTCAATTGAAGATAGGTCATGATGGAAAACCTGGAAGCACTGAATTGCCGTTTTGTCCTAGTAGGGGTGTGTTGTGAGATGAAGACAATAGTGAACGGTGGCGCAATTTCATGGATTGGTTGAAATTGAACTCAGTGGTCTAGAGGTTAAGTGTTCGCGCGCGAGACCGATAGGTCCTTGGTTCGAATCTCGTGGCACGGGATCATGGATGCGCACTGCTGTGGAGTTCCATACTAATAAGAAATGGTCATCCAGTGCTTCAAAGTTTTTAACCGTGGTCTAATTTCAATTAACTCATGAATTCTAGTATTAAATTACTACAATCTCCACAAAACCCTTGTCTGATTATGTTCAATATATGTTTGAAGAAGAACTGAGCTAGTTTTCCGTATTCGGATGAGAACTTATTTTATTGATTTGGAATTTTATCGGTTGTTCTTGATTAATCTGTTCTCTTTACTAGAATGATGTTTGACCTACTAGTTATTTATCGTTGTTCTGATTATCCAACAGACTTGGTTTATTAAATATGCATTTCAACAAACTTATGATTCACACGTTCATAGATCCGGCTGACATCACATTAAACAGAACTTTCTTAAACAGTTTCCGGTTTCTCATCAACACGTAGCTATTTTCACACAGTCGATCAATTTCTATTCTAATACTATCCCAGCTTTCTAAGAATGTACTTTTTAATGAGTCTAATCAAATTCAGTTGAAAGGAGGTGTTACAGTAGCAGTAACTACTCCACATTTTCTTCAGCAAGATTTGGGATAAAGAGCAAGTACCAACAGACTCGAAAGAAAGACACCTGATCAAGATACCAAAGACAGGCGATCTCAACAAGATTGAGAACTACAGAGGTATCACTCTTCTCCCATTATCAGGAAACGTCTTCAACAGGGTATTATTAAATACAAATGTTAACACAGTTCTACTGCATTTGGCGGAAACATGGACAATTACGAAAGCAATAACCCAGAATATACAAGTGTTTGTTTACAGTTGTCTACACAAAATACTTCAGTTCCGTTGGTCAGACACTATCAGTAACAACCTACTATGGGAGAGAACAAACCAAATCCTAGCGGAGGAAGAATCAGGAAGAAGTGTTGAAAGTAGATAGGACACATATTGAGGAAAGTACCGAAATACGTCACAAGTCAAGCCCTCACATAGAATCCTCATGGTTAAGCAAAGAAGAAGAGGAAGACCAAAGAACACATTATATCGACAAATGTAAACAGATATGAAAAGAATGAACGAGAATTAAATAGAACTAGAAAGGAAGGTGGAAAACAAATTTGCTTGGAGAATGCTTGTCGGTGGCCTATGCTCGATTGTGAGTAACAGGCGTAAGTAAGTAAGTAAGTAAGTAAGTAAGTAAGTAAGTAAGTAAGTAAGTAATCAAATTCAGTTATTGAATATTCAATAATTCACGCCTTAAACTTTCTAGTAACTTTAATTGAAATCAAACTTATCAGGTCAATAAATACTTATGGAATAACACAATTCAATAATACAACTATCTCACTAACTAACTAACTAACTAATCATTAACCAAAAATACAGTTCCATTTAATCTTTTTCTATTTGATAGGTCGACTTATTGTTCATTCAAGCATTAGTGATAATAATTATTTATTTATCTATTTGTTTCGGAAAAATAAAATTTAATCAAGTTGACCGAGTGAACTAGTTTCTTTTTTGGGGAATAAAAAAGAAAGAAAGAAGGAAAAACAGAAAGAAAAAAGAAAAAAGAAAGAAAAAGAGAAAACGAACGATCATAAAGTTATTTAGAACACATTTTGTAATAATAGTTAGATTGTTTACGCTATACTTCACATTTGAAAGTAACTTATGAACAAGGAGGGTATATATATATATATATATATATATATATATATATATATATACTGTGACTTTGGTGAAATACTTATTTAAGGAAATAAACAATATCAGAAGGGGTTTTGTCGGGATTTTAGAAAGTTCAATAGCTGAAATCATGAGTCAATTGAAGCTAGACCACCATGGAAAACCTGAAAGCACTAGACGGCCGTTTCTTTGTAGTAGAAGTTAGACATTAACACCGTTGGATGCTGACCAGCTCGGTAGTCTAATGGTTAAAGGTTTGCGCGCGAGACTGATAGGTCCTGTGTTTGGATCTCGCGGGGATGGTGCAGTATCGTGGATGCACACTGATGAGCAGTCCCACAATAGGACGGACCAGTCATCCAATTCTTCCAAGTCTCCTATGGTAGTGTAGCTTCAACTGACTCATGATTTTAACTATTGAAATAAACAATAGACCATTTTTATTTATCCAGATTGAATTGCATTAATTCGTTTTAGTTTATGCTCCATTATGATAGGTCTTATCATAATGTATGTATTGATTGTTGATCATTATTATGATGTAAAACTTTCCAGTTGAAAATTTGAATGCTGTTCGAAAATCACTTTGATCTTATGTAGGTGCGGTTTTATTATTAATTATTTACTTTCACCTACTACTGACAATCGAGCATAGGCCACCGATCAGCATTCTCCAAACAACTCTGTCGTCTACCTTCCTTTCTAATTCGATCCAATTCTTGTTCATTCTTCTCATATCTGTCTTCGTTTATCGGCTTAATGTGTCCTTTGGTATTCCGTTCCTCCTTTGGATTTGAAGATTCCATGGGAGGAATTACTTTGTGACTCAGTTCAGTGCTTTCCTCAATGTATATCCTATCCACTTCCAGCTTTTCTTCCTGATTTCTTCCTCCACTGCAATCTGGTTTGTTCTCTCTCATAGTAGGTTGTTACTGATAGTGTCTGACCAACGGAACTGAAGTATTTTGTGAAGACAACTGTAAACAAACACTTGTACATTCTGGATGATGGCTTTCGGAGTTGCGCATGTTTCCGCCACATACAGTAGAACTATGTTGACATTTGTATTGAAAATTCTTACCTTGGTGTTGTCTTGTGAACAGCTGTTTTGAGTTCCAGACGTTCTTCAGTCGTAGTGATTTTAATATATTGTTATATTAACTGTAATAGTTGAATTCATGAGTCGATATAGGTTAGATCACCATTGAAAACCTGGAGACACTAGACGATCGTTTCATGCTAATATGGAACTCTTCAGGGATGCACATCTACAATCTTGCATATAGAATTCAAACCCAAGACTTCCAGTCTCATATACGAACGTTTATTCTGTAGACCACTAAGGAGACATTTAATGGTGTTAACGTCTAACTTCTATTGATCCATGTATAGCTACGTAACCATTCATCCATTGTATAAGGTAGATACTTGTTTCTACCTAACATTGATTACACATGACATTTGTTTATTACTTGTATTATTCAACAGCATCAAATCGACATTCAATAAATAAGAATAATAGAAATATTCAATACACAATATCAAATGTAACATAAAGATGTAAAATAGTTAGATATGTCAATTAGAATAAGCGTTCTTCATTCATTTACTTTTTCATTGTTGTTGTTGTTTATAGCAGCAGTCTCTGCATCAATAGGCCTCAGCATACACAAAGGGAAAACCAAGGTCCTCAAATTCAAAACGGAGAACAGCAATCCAATCACTCTTGATGGCGAAACTCTGAAAGATGTATAAGCCTTCACATACCTGGGAAGCATCATCGATGAACAAGGAGGATCCGATGCAGACGTAGAGGCGAGGATTGGCGAAGCAAGGGTTGCATTCCTACAATTGAAGAACATATGGAACTCAAAACAAATATCAACCAATATCAAAGTGAGAATCTTCAATACGAATGTCAAGACAGTTCTATTGTACGGTGCTGAAACTTGGAGAACTACAACAACCACCATCAAGAAGGTACGTGTATTTATAAATAGCTGTCTTCGCAAGATACTCAACAGCCATTGGACGGATACCATCAGCGACAGCTTTTTGTGGGAGAGAACAAACCGGCTTCCAGCTGAAGAAGAAATTAGGAACAGATGATGGAAGTGGATAGGATATACATTACGCAAATCATCAAACTGCATCATGAGGCAGGCCCTAACTTGGAATCCTGAAGGGAAGCGAAAAAGAGGAAGGCCAAAGAACACATTGCGTCGGATAATAGAAGCAGATATGAAAGCGATGAATTACAACTGGAAGGAGCTAGAAAGGATTGCCCAGGACAGGGTTGGATGGAGAATGCTGGTGAGCGGCCTATGCTCCTTCACGAGGAGTAACAGGCGTAAGTAAGTGTTGTTTATAGAATTCTATAATGATTAATTATATATATCATTCAGTTGGTAATGTTTTACTGGGTTCGAGTCCTAGAGTGAATACCAACTCTGAAATGCAGGTACACTCAGTTGATGAGTCCTAAATGGGACGAAACGCGCATCAAACTGGATTTCACTGCTAGCGATTATCCATCTTTGCTTATAAATATATATACATATTGTCTATTGAAAACTTCAGTGTTATTATGGTAAACTATTTGCTGAATCATTACACCATATATCTATCATACATAGTTCATTAATGAATACAAACCACATACTGTGTATTTAATCTAATCTATATGGTTAGGTTAGTAGTTAATATTGAGTTAGTTGTAAATAAATTCTTTGTTAATCATTTACTTTTCTATATACATAGAGTGATTGAATTGTTCTATACTTATCCTTGTTGGTGGTTACCTGCTGATTAATTAATTAGCTAATAATTAATTGAAAATATCCTAGTTAATAGAATATTATGTAAGAATAATGTATATTTGAAAATGAAATGTATGCATGAATGTATGCAATATTATGCTAATGAACAATAGTAGTATGTCATGTTGATATTCTAGAAAGCTTCATTACGTTCTGATTGAATGGGACTCTTTGGCTTCTCTTTAGGGCCTTGGGAGGGTCCGTCGTAGTTCTCGGAAGCTGTCCCAACAATTATTAAGTGTTCTATTATAGCTACTATTATTACGTGCTAGTAAAATTATTGCTAATTTATTCATGAACCACACTGAGTTGTCAGTATCATTAGACTACGAAGCTGACTTAAATAAATAGGAGACAAATTGATCATCAGCAGAATGAAGGTTTGTGGAGATTATAGTAATTGTAATAGTTGAATTCATGAGTTGATGTAAACTAGACCATCATTGAAAATCTGGAAGCACTGGATGACTGACTTGTTCTAGTATGGGACTCCTCGGTGACAAGCATCCACGATACCGAACGCGGGACTCAAAACTTGAACCTTTGGTCGTGTGTGCAAATGTTTAACCCCTAGATCAATGAGGAGGCATCCAACGGTGTTGATGTTTATTTAACTTTAACCCACCATTGTCTTCAGTGAGTAAGTGCCTTATTATAGTGGTCTTGCTTAAATCGACTCATGAGTTCAACTATTGAACTGATCATCATCCAAAAGTTGTTTTTCAAATCATACCATACTCACTTTCTAAATGGAAGATAAACATAATTTACTAACATTCTTAGACTATTTAGTTAAAAGTAATTTAAATGTAAATCTAAACTTAACCATTTACCGAAAATCAATGTATTAAAATGTCAACATCTGCACATCCATTTAGTAGAAGATTCTCCTTGACTGTGGTTTCATTTAGAAAAGCCTTCAAGATCATTACCTCAGAAGAACATGAGCTATAACAAGACAAACTAACATCATAAACATTATGTGATTTATTAATTTGCCTAAGAATAAAAAGAAAAAGGATGATAAAACAGTTTGAATAAAATATCATACGTTGAGATCATAGTTCTACCATACTACTACAGTATGATAGAAGCATTACAACATATCCTGAAACTATACAATATTAAAGTTTTACATAAAACAACCAACATTCTTTGAAGCATCATAATTTATATTACTTAGTTACTTACTTACGCCTGTTACTCCTCGTGAAGGAGCATAGGCCGCTCACCAGCATTCTCCATCCAACCCTGTCCTGGGCAATCCTTTCTAGCTCCTTCCAGTTGTAATTCATCGCTTTCATATCTGCTTCTATTATCCGACGCAATGTGTTCTTTGGCCTTCCTCTTTTTCGCTTCCCTTCAGGATTCCAAGTTAGGGCCTGCCTCATGATGCAGTTTGATGATTTGCGTAATGTATATCCTATCCACTTCCATCATCTGTTCCTAATTTCTTCTTCAGCTGGAAGCCGGTTTGTTCTCTCCCACAAAAAGCTGTCGCTGATGGTATCCGTCCAATGGCTGTTGAGTATCTTGCGAAGACAGCTATTTATAAATACACGTACCTTCTTGATGGTGGTTGTTGTAGTTCTCCAAGTTTCAGCACCGTACAATAGAACTGTCTTGACATTCGTATTGAAGATTCTCACTTTGATATTGGTTGATATTTGTTTTGAGTTCCATATGTTCTTCAATTGTAGGAATGCAACCCTTGCTTCGCCAATCCTCGCCTCTACGTCTGCATCGGATCCTCCTTGTTCATCGATGATGCTTCCCAGGTATGTGAAGGCTTATACATCTTTCAGAGTTTCGCCATCAAGAGTGATTGGATTGCTGTTCTCCGTTTTGAATTTGAGGACCTTGGTTTTCCCTTTGTGTATGCTGAGGCCTATTTATGCAGAGACTGCTGCTACACTGACTGTCTTTATCTGCATTAGTTCATGTGTGTACGATAGGAGGACTAGGTCATCTGCAATGTCCAAATCGTCATATTGCTTCTGAGCTGTCCATTGTATGCTGTGTTTTCCCTCAGATGTCGAGGTTTTCATAATCCAGTTGACCACCAGAAGAAAGAGGAAGGGAGAGAGTAGACAGCCTTGTCTGACTCCGATCATTACTTGGAAGGCATCTGTCGGCTTTCCTCCATGCACGACCTTGCACTGTAGTCCGCCGTATGAGTTCCGGATAATGTTGACAATCTTCTCCGGAACTCTGTAGTGTCGAAGAAGTTTCCATAACGTTCTCCTATCTACACTGTCAAATGCCTTTTCATAATCAATGAAGTTGATGTATAATGACGAGTTCCACTTAACTGATTGTTCAACGATGATCCGTAGTGTCACATTTTAGTCTGTGCACGATCGATCCTTATGGAATAATTCATATAAAGGAAAATATTCATTTCATTTCTATACAGGATTATGTCTGCTGATTAAGTTATGTCAATTTTTGATGCTTTTTAGATTAGAGAATCTTCTTGAGGAGTTTTGACGTAGTCCTAGAAACACCCAAGCTGCACTAAGATGAACATCTAAATAATCCTGTAATAATGAAAACCAATAACACTACATGATAGTTTTTAACAATCACTAGGTCAATATTAAAAATATCAAATTAATTACAAAGAGAGGCGAGTAGCATAGATGTTTCATATAATCCTGAATCCCACTGCTCTTATTAAAAAAACCCCTAACTGAAACAAATCACAGAACTGAAGTCAAGGCTTTGTATGTAATCATATGTAACCTGAGGAGTGAGGAAAGTCCCATCATAAACTAATTTCACCCTTTTAAAAAAACAAGGATTAATTAAGTACTTAAAGGACATAAATATAAAGACAAAGACAATGTGCTCCTTTGATGTGAACACATTATTTATAAATATACCTCTTAGGAAAAGGATTGATATTTTGTGTGACTATATCTCTTTGAATAACCTTCCATTGCCACTTCCTGTTAAAATTCTTAAATATTTATTATCATTGTGTACTGATAATGTAAAATTCACTTTTGAGGTTGGGCATTTTCGACAAATCGATGATGTAGCTATGGGTAGCCCTTTAGGACCGTTACTGGCTGATGTGTTTATGGGATATGATGAAAATCTAGCTAAAGACTCAGTTCGAAAGATGTGTCTGTACGTTGATGATATCATAATCATAAGGGATAGAGGTAAAGATATAAAGCGTTTGTTAAAAGGACTCAATACAAATCAAAAGCACATTTCTCTTACATGTGAAGAAGAAAAGAACAACCAACTTCCTTTTCTAGACATCCTAATTAGTAGGAGAGTTGATAGTTCCATTCAACGTTCTATATACAGAAAGCCAACATGGACAGGGCAATATCTTAATTTTCATAGTCACTGCTCAATTCATTACAAACATGGATTAATAAAAGGGTTGTTCAATAGAATCAATCTTATTTGTACAAGTGATACTATTGAAGTAGAGATGAGGCTCTTGACAGATATGTTAATGAATAATGGTTATTCATCGAAGTTCATAAACCGCTGGAAGGTTTACAGTACGACTAGACCTATGACACTTCTCGTACCCAAAAACTGAGTTTACATCATGTTACCATTTAGAGGCGACACAAATAGTCTCATCGTTGAGATGGAGATTCAAATTAGCTATCAACCGGACATTTTATACAGCCCAACTTGTCATTATCGAAAAGACAAGGTCTTTGTTTCACCAATAGCCCAAATAAACCGTAAGCGATTGTGTTACATCCCATTGTGTCTATCAATTTACCTTTATGTGAGGAACACGTACATAGGGGGGAGCAATCGTGATTTGCAATTAAGGGCGGGTGAACACATACCAAAATGGTTGCATAAACGAATGGATTCTAGTGATTAAATAAGATCACAGGATAGACAAACATCATCTTTCATTGCGAAACATTTGATTGAGACTGGTCATAAGGTTGATATCAAGTCAGAATTTGTAGTGTTGTATAAAAGCCTTCAAGGATGTATACTAAGCTTTATTGAAGCCTTGGCTATACGGAAATTGAAACCCCTTTAATGTATTCAAAATACTGATTTGTTATCCAAAATGCTAATCACATTCATTATAAGCACAAACGGAATAGTGGCTAGCAGTGGAATGTTTGTAAATTAAGGCAATACGCACAGTATGCACATATGCCAACAAGAGACTGATCAATTTCAGTCCTAAACATCAATGGGAAGATTCAAGTAAAACAATACCAAATGGTAATCACATTGTTGTTGTGTATTATAATATTTTTTTTCTTTGTCACAGCCTACCTTTAACCTATCTAGTTGACCTCTTATTTTTTCATATAAAAATGTCTTAACAAGTATAGATGTGTGATCAGATTGTTTGAAATGTACTGCGGAAATATATCATCACATAATTCTGATAATCTTTGTCTTCTCATAGGGTTATTGAAATTTATCAAAGGGACTAATTGTTTTAAAAATGCTAATAACATGATCGAAGCAAATATCAGATTTATTCGATGGATTTGAGGTATTTTAAGGATAAGGGTACTATAACTGTGAAAATTATGCTGCTATCTAACCCAGCCAGTTGAGTCCAGAACACAAGTTTCAGCCTCGGATATATGAATCATTATATTTCAAACATACTTTGTTTATATACCAGTCAAGCAGACCACATCGTACGATAAAATAGAAAATAACATTGTACAATATTAACCAGTAGGAAAATGACACGTGAAATAAGTACTGACCAATAAGTAAATAATACCATCTCCAAGTCCAAGAATAGCATTAGACTTAATAGAATAATTTCTGGGATATTTTCCTGTATATCCCAACAAAGGGAAATGTATATCACTGTACTTTATTGCGAACTGCCTGATTTTAGAAAACCATTTCAATCAAAAGATTGTGAATGGGCTCTTGTTCCTTGTTCATAGTGCTGTCTAAGCATAACATTAGAAATATAGCTCATTAGATTTAGTGAATCCAGTAGTCTAAATATATCTTGCTTGTAACAAGATTTAAAAGTTTAAAGTTCAATCACGCATAGAAATTGAAAAATCTGAGACGAGAACAAAACAGTTGTACTCTGGTCCCTTGTTTTCATTACTTATCTAACTGGAATCAATTCATGATATCTGAGTAATATGATATTGTTTGCTAGAGAAACAAAGGGAATGGTTTTAAATGAAGATAGAAATAAATGATGAGCTACATCATCATCAGTGCATGTATATATATAGTGATCATAATAATGATACAGATTAAACCGTAACCGGATATTGCGTAAATGGAAACAACTGAGTTTTCTAACATTTATTTCCACACAAATTTCTCTTTTAAATCAAATTTACCGATTAATCACTAACAAAATACAGAGAATAAAATGATCATTAACCTTCATTAGTTTTAAAGATTTATCTAACATGTATTTAATAGAAATAGTTGAATTCATAAATCAATGTAAACTAGGCCATCATTGAAAACCATACGAGACAAAAATTCTTGGTTCGAATCCGGCGTGCAAGATCATCAATACACACTGCTGAGAATTCCTATACCTGGACGAAATAACCGTCCAATGCTTCCAGGTTTTTAATGGTAGTCTATCAATATTTGATTCATGAATTCAACTATTCAAATTACTACTATCTCCACCAAACCCATCCTAATCCCAAAATATATCCTCAATAATTGAAATCATAAGTCAATAGAAGCTAGACCACCATGGAAAACTTAGAAGCACTGAACGGCTTTTTCGTCATAGTATGAGACTCCTCAGCAGTGCGTTTACACGATCCCGCCCCTCCCCTCGAGATTCGAACACAGGACACGTAAGCCTGGCGCCCGAGCGCTTAACTTCTAGACCACTGAGCTGATCGGCATCAAACGGTGTTAATGTCTGACTTCAACCAATCCACGATAATGCGCCGCCGTACACCAGTGTCTTCAGTGAGCTGATATCTCACAACAGACCTGGTTGAACTCCACTGGTCACGGTTTCTCACTAGAACTCCAGGAAATGCCTCTTGAAGTCAGTCAGTAATGAGCAGATGATTATTATCAGAATGGGTTTGTGGAGAAATCTCCACAAAACCCCTTCTGATAAATATAGTTTTAACAAACGATAAAACTAATAAATAGAATATTTTTTTATTCGTGAAAAGAAAGAAAAACAAAATGGAGTATTGAAAGTCATGACAGATTTTGTTCAGAATTTTTTGTCTAATATCATAGAAACAATAATAGTAATTATTATTATTACTACTTTTATTATTATTATTATTATTATTATTAGTAGTAGTAGTAGTAGTAGTAATATTGCCCCCCCCCATTGATTACTCCAATATATAAGCTTAATATCAATTCATTAAGGTAACTAATGTTTGAAAATAGTTGACAAGTATTATTTCAAAGTTCCCAATTGATATTTAAATAAACTGAAATGAAATTGTTTTTGTTTTGTTTTCTTTGTTTGTAACAAAGAGATCAATGTTTTTGATGGAGTTTTGTCCCCTGAGTTGAATAGTTTAGTCATAGAGTTTTCATCGTTCTTCTGAATGACATTATTATCATCATCATCAGCAGCAGTAGCAGCAGCACAACCTTCAGGTAGAAATTTATTGGAATGTATATTGTCTATTGTATTATGTATGATTTGACATGAATGAATGGATGGGTGGTTTGGTTGTTTGTTTGTTTGTCCTTATCAATAAACAATAGATGGTTGAATATTTCTATTGTATAATTTTAAATAATAACTTAGTTGACATAACCACTATAATAATGAAATATCAATTTTCATTTGCATTGAATAGTTGATTTAGTTAAGATTGTCATTGTTTGAATTCAGCAAAGTAATATAAACAGTCTTTTAGTCGGTGTTGAATAATATGAGAGAAATGAGTATTTGATAAAGGCGAAGTGTATATAAAATTGGGGGGGTAGTGAATAATTATAAGAAAGTTATTTCCAGTTGATTGAGTTCAGTTGATTGTGCTGTATGCTATTGATATCGATAGATATAAGTAGTATGTATCATTAATTGAAATGTTTGGAAATAGAAGGATAAGAAGATTGAAGAGAAGAGAATGAGAACAGTGAATGATTGATATGCCGACGAAGTTACCATGAAGTCTGAGACAATTGATGAATACGTTGTAAATGAAATATTTACTGTATAGTTCTAAGATTTTACTTCTCTTTCTCCTGATGATCGACTGGGTCATGAAGACATCAACATCTGAAGGGAAGCATGGGATACAGTGGACGGATAGGATGCAGCTGGACGATCTAGACTTCACAGATGATCTGGTTCTTCGATCGCGCACGCAACAACAAATACTGGAGAAGACGAACAGTGTAGCAGCAGTCTCACCAACAGTAGGTCTCATTAAATACAAATGGAAAAGCAACTTTGGAACATGTAAAAACTTTTACATATCTGGGTAGCATCATTGATGAACACAGTGGATTTAATGCAGATGAGAAGGCGCAGATTGACAAAGCAAGAGCAGCATATCTACAATTGAAGAACATCTAGAATTCAAAAAAACTGTCCACAAGACAACACAAAGGTCAGAATTTTCAATACAAATGTCAATACAGTTCTACTGTATGAAGCGGAAACATGGACAACAACGAAAGCCATCATCCAGAATATATTAACAGTAGTCTACACAAAATACTTCGGTTCCGCTGGTCATGCACTATCAGTAACAAGCTGCTATGGGAGAGAACAAACTAGATCCGAAAGGAGGAAGAAATTAGGAAGAAGTGCTGGAAGTGGGTAGGAAACACAAAGCAATTCCTCACATCGAATCCTCAAGGCCAAGAGAGAATTGAAAGACGAAAGAACACATTAGGCCGGGAAATGGAGATAGACATGCGAAGAATGAACAAAGATTGGATCGAACTAGAAAGGAATGTGGAGGACAGAGTGTATTGTAGAATGCCGATCGGTGGCCTATGCTCCACTGGGAGTAACAGGCGTAAGCAAAAAAATCCTAAGATTTTACCAATACATTCGGTTTTCCCCATTGGTGCTCTCATTTATTGCATTACTACTAATACTTCTATTATATTCACGAACTCAAGATTAAGAGAATTTTCTCATTTTGTAGTTACTGTTTATTATTGTGAGACTAATTATTTATAGAGGGTTTTCACTTTGCATATTTTGATTCTTTATCTCAAACAGTGACAGATGAATGAGAAGAACAGAAATGACAATTTGAATCGTATATACAAAAGACTGTGCCAATGATGTATATAGGTACGTTTTTACTCATGTGAGCTCGTGCCTCAAAGTATTCAAAATTAAATAAAAGAGATCTGAATATTTTATTCTATTAAATTAATGTGATAAATGCTTGAGATGCGGGAGATAATTTATAGCTTAGATGGATGATTTTGATGAATTTTCGTTCTCTGAGTTGGTTGGTTTGGTCGTTGAGCTTTCATCGCTCCTCTGAACGACATCATCAGCACAGACTTCAGGTAGAAGTGAAGTGTTTGAATTTCTCCACATATACTTCACAGCTTGTCCTGTACACCTCGATGTTGAACATGAATTAGCGGTCAAACGCTATGACATGTCCTCACTTATATCAATGCACGTGAACAACTTCAGATACACATTTGACTGGGAAGTGTAAAAATCTTGGATAGAGGAAATTTCAAAAACACTCGAGAATTTTCAGATTTTTTGGCAATCAATCGAGGTCTACATGACAATCTGTCAGCCATATATGGAGAAATTCAAGTTTTTCACTTCTATCTGAAATTTGTGGTGATGATGTCGTTCAGGAGAACGATGAAATCTCCACAACTAAACCATCCAAGTCAGAGAAAATCATTCACCTAAGTTACAAATCTTCTCCACCAACACTAAATACATCGAATTAAGGAGAAAAAACTACCGAGTACTTGAATTTTATTGTTTCATTTCTTTTAATAATTTTTATTTGTTTTCTTTTTCAAGTGAAACACTCATAAAAATGTAGAATTGAAGGCAAAAAAAATCTTTTTTAATTACTTAGTGATTCATTAAAACAACTTTATGGTATATCAATAATTGAATTTCTAAAATCCACATTTTTGATGAGATCTTTGAGCGATGGTATAAAATGACCTTGAAGGGGTTCACCTAGTAACTATAACCAAATGAGAGTTATAAACCTGTGTGAGGAATTTACAATTGATGGTTGAAGTTAGGAATTAGATTTAGGGTTTTCATCATAAACTGACATCGGTTATAATGTCAATACTCTATTTAATCAAATGGATGAGTGAATTTCGCGCCAAAATCTGAGATCTGTTGTCTTATACGTGATTGGTTCATCCATAAATTCTAGTCTCATCACAGTTCCGTTTCATGAAATTATTGAAATGAGACTTTTTTTGTGTGTTTTGAATCAAGTCAATTCAAACTTCACATGTCAGTAGTGGTGTAGTGAACAAGAACACCAGTAGGGACAATCGAATATATTTTTGACAGAAAATTACAGAACCTGTTAATAAAATCTAACAATCAAATAGTAAATACGTAATTTGCAGTGTCCATCAATTGTCTCATAATGACTCAGATTTCATTGTTCTTGCATTTCCATACAAATTGCATTCTGCTCGCATCCTTTACTGTTCGATCCTCTTGTCTCTATGTTTCCAGACCTTCTGTTCACGATTAATATCATATACTACTTACGTCAATATAAGTAGTACACACCATATTCTAACTATTAATTAGTGTCAATAAAATATCCGATTTTCACAAAACCAGAGATAGAAATACATCAGGAGAGCAAAACAAATTATGATTAGAACGGGGTTTGTAATAATTTTTTTTAATAATTGAATTCTTAAATCGATGTGAGCTAGACGAAAACTAGGAAGAAACGGCTGTCTAGTGCTTCCAGGTTGTTAAGTCCCGATAAGCATAATGAATGGTAACTTTTAGGATCCATTTCTGGACTAATACTGTACGTACAGTTTTATCGTATCATTGTTAAATAACTAAACTATTCATATTCTTGTCCCTCTCATTATGAGCTTTATATTGACCTATGAACTGTTATATTATACGATTTACGATTCTTGAGTTATGACCTGTCTATCAATTACTGTCTCCCTTATTCACAGCCACATTTGGCCAAATCTTGTACAAATGTTGATTTCTATTTTATAGTACAATGTGGCCTGTTTGGTTGGTAATATAAACCCACTACGCTTGAAATATTGCAGAGGCTAAGGTTGGCGTTTTAGACTTAACAGGCAAGGCTAGGCGGAAAGTAGGATCGATAAGGACTCTAGACTGCTCGTACTATAGAATAATTCTACTACTGAATAGAGAATAGACATTTACTTCATCTATGTAATACTGTTTATTATTCTTTCATGGAAATACTTTTAAACGTTTAGTTAATTCCACTAATGGATAATGGAAGTTATTCTTCAGTATGGTATAACCTTGTTCATAATTGGTTATTAAGAAACATATAAAACAAATGTTTAACATCATATGAATACAATGGTTATAACCAATTTCTTTTATAAAATAATAAATGAAAGATTGACAATCCATCTAAATGAAGTGAAATAATGTAGTTGTAATAGATTGATAAAGTAAGTTGAACAGTTGTAAATAATGTTATGTGTAGTAAATACTTAACATTTTTTAATGCTTATAGTCTACCAATCAATCAATCAGCTACAATGTAGGATCAGGCACATTAATGCATTGGTACAAGTTACCATACTTCATTAGCACTACAAGATGAAAACCAGGTTCATAGAAGCAGTTACTTCAATGGTAGTAATGTATAAAAGAACGATTGTGGATAAGGATATAGTACAAGAAGAAAGAATTAGTTCGTAGAAAGAAAGATATGAAGCGATTTTAATCTCATAGTTTAAGGGAAAACAGAAAGTGTATACATGCACGCCATTTTGATCGATTCTGAGCAATGTCACCAACAGTCTCCAATCATTCGTTACGATAGTCCCGTGGACCCAAACCAGGTAGTCTGCATCTACAAACATGACTCAGACCACAAGTCGGTGATTTCAATCACGGATGCCACATTTTGGTTTGGCCACTACTAACTTTCGTCCAACCGTCTCCAACACTAGTCAACATTGCGCGTCATGGTAATCGCTGTTCAGCCATACGTGACACGTTACCCAACCACCTCAGTCAATGGAAATTCACAACTTCATCAACTGATTTACCATCATTCCTTAATACCCTAAATTTAACCTCACTAGTAATTACTCGGTGATCACATCAGATGCTAGCAATATTTTTAAAACATCTGTGATCAAATACTAGTAGCTGACGAGTATCTTTCGTCCTAAATGGCCACGTTTCGCAGCCACAAAATAGAACAGAGCGAACTACTGTGCAGTATACTCGTCCCTTATTTGATAGACGAATATCTCACGTTCACCATAGGTGATGTAAGTTGTCAAAAACCAAACGAACTTTTTGAATCTGTGCTGAGATTTCGTCAGACACAAACTCATTAGGGCTGATCAGACTTCCAAGATATGTGAAATTGTCAACGTGTTCGACTACTTCACTCTCTATACTTAGTTCACATGTTGACTCAGTTCAGTCCTGAAGCAACAATTTGCATTCAGAGAGGGAGAAACGCATCTCTAACCTCCTGGTATTGTTGCTCAGTGTTGCCGAAAAACTCTGCAAAGTTATTTGTACTTTACTAATAACTTTGTAAGATTTTACTTGTCTAGATGATTGTTATAATTCAAACTTAAATTATCATGTAAGCTACCGAATGTAGTTATCATTAATGACTTGGATTTTATGACACGCTTTAGGTGATGGGTCTCAGTGAAACAATCTCTCATTGTTCCGTGATATTTTACTCACTATTTCCAACCATATAAGACAAAATACAAGTTTACATTTGATTGAATATTGTCTTTAAATATAAGCGCTATATGTAGATAGGTTTTTACGTGTAAACTATGTACATTATTAATGATGATTACTGTTATGCACTTTTTCCTCGTTTTATTATCACGTGATTTATTTCCTTATCACAGTACGACTTATAGAATGTAAACGCTGTGCCAAACCAATGATGTTCAGCTTAGCGTCCTTATTGATCCTTTTTCCTCCTAACCCCGCCAGTTGAGACCAGAACATCAATATCAGCTCCCACTATGCGAATCATTTGTTTCAAACATACATGTTTTATATACAAGACAAACAGACCTCATTACAATAAGAAGATATATAGAATATTAATCCATTAATAGTTCACAGTCAGTAAGTCAGCAACAACGTAGAAATTCGTACGTACGTTCGTACGTACATCAGTCCGAGTTGCCATACCACATTAGCACATGCATACAATTGTCTATTCAAATCTCATAGTGGTAGAGGTAATAAAAGTATAAGCAGTGATCCGAAAGATTAAGGTTTGAAGATGTCATTCAAGGAGTATAATCCAGTGAAACAAATTTGGAAAGAGAAAAAAAGGACATGAAGAATTCAGAAGATTAGAATTTAGGAGAACACAAAGAGTGGATGCACCTGCGCCATTGCAAACGATTTTGAGCCATGCAATTCAGGCTCTCTAACCATTGGTTGCTATCATCTCGCGGTCCCAACCAGGTAGTCTACACAATTTACAGAAGTTACCCGTAACTTAATCTTCACTTGGATAATAATAATTACTATTGTGTAGTCCTATCTTTTTATTTAATAAACAAACCTCTTTATATATTTTTGATTGAAATCATGAGTCAACTGAAGCTAGACCACCATGGAAAACCTGGAAGCACTGGGCAGCCGTTTCGTCCTGGTACGGAACTCCTCAGCAGGGCGCATCCACGACCCGCGCCCCGCGAGATTCGAACCCAGGACCTATCAGTCTCGCTCCAGACGCTTAACCAACTAGACCACTGAGCCGTCATCCAATGGTGTTAATGTCTAACCTCAACCTCTTTATATATATATATCAATCTGATATTAGCTTAGAATGCTTTCTTTCATCATTAATAAAAAAACTATCACTATCATTCAATTTTGTCATATATCTATGATTAGCACAGTCCATTAATAGTTCACAGACAATCAATCAGTAACAACGTAGAACTTCTTACGCGCATGTACGTACATCAGTTCAAGTTGCCATAATACATTAGCACAGAGACACAATTGTCTATTCAATTCCCATAGTAATAGACGTAATATATTTCTACATTTATTCCATTAAGACAACTCAATATTAAAAAAAAAAGAAAATAAGATTAAAAATTCTGATAACTTTCAAAAACCTTTAAGTATGTCAAGTTTTTTTCTTGTTTTCTTTTCTTTCTTTTTTCTTTCTTTTTTTCAATTTCCTTTCCAAATAATCTTTTCTTTTTCTTTATTTTATTTTTCTTTTAATAATAAATATTTTAATATAATTCGCATCATTGATTATTGCATGACATATTACATAGAATTAAATAGAATAATGATATAAATAACAATTCATTGTTTATATATTGGTAAACAAGTAAGTTGCTTTAACCTACAGTTGTATCCCTTTCTCTCCCCCTCTCCCCCTCTCTCTCACCCTCTCCATCTCTCTCTCTCTCTCTCTCTTATATATATATATATATATATATATATACTGTATGAGACCATATCTGTATTGACAGAAAGCGGGTACAGATGTGATAAACTTTATCCTATTTTTTACAATATGTTTTTATTTAC
Source organism: Schistosoma haematobium (assembly GCF_000699445.3). Classification (NCBI taxonomy): domain Eukaryota; kingdom Metazoa; phylum Platyhelminthes; class Trematoda; order Strigeidida; family Schistosomatidae; genus Schistosoma; species Schistosoma haematobium. Next base: position 42,991,078 of record NC_067198.1, on the reverse strand, counting down.
TTCAATTCTCATCATGCCATTGATGATTATCTGTTTAGTGAAGCGACATTATTGTTATTACAATTTTTGAGAGAATAGAAAATCTAAAATGAAAATGGTAATCTGTTTCATTAAGCCAAAAACAAATGGATAGTAGCTAGTAATGGAATTCATGATGAGCGTTTTGTTTAATTTTGGGACTTGTTCGTTGGATATACCTGCATCTCAGAGTTGATGTTCGTTCCGGGATTTGAAGCCAGTATCGTTCATTATTGAGTTAACTGCGCGCTTCAGTGGATTCCAATACTAGCCATTATCTATCTTTGTTTAAAAAGTCTGTAACTTAAAGCTATATCGTAACAATCCGCACATGATGCATATATGCCAACAAGAGACTGATCAATTTCAGTCATTAATAACAATGAGAAGATACAAGTAAACAATACTTAATGAAGTATGTTTAATTGTTGATTTCCTGTCTAAAGATTCTAAGTAATTAATTTCAACAACTTATTTACGTCTTTTACTCTCAGTGGAGCATAGGCCACCGACCAGCATGCTCCAACCAACTATGTCCTCCATGTTCCTTTCTAGTTCTATTCAATTATCGTTCATTTTTCTCATGACTGTTTCCCTTTCTCGGCGTAATATGTTCTCTGGTATTCCTCTCCCCCTTTCGCCTCCAGGATTCCATATGAGAACTTGCCTTGTGACTCGGTTTGGTACTTTCCTCAATGTGTGTACTATTCACTTCCAGCACTTCTTTCTGATTTCTTCCTCCACTCCAATCTGGTTTGTTCTCTCCCACAGTAGGTTGTTGCTGATAGTGTCTGGCCAACGGATCTGAAGTTTTTTGTGTAGACAACTGTTAATACACACTTGTATATTCTGGATGATGACTTTCGTAGTTCTCCATGTTCCCGCCCCATACAGCAGAACTGTATTGACATTTGTATTGACAATACTGACCTTATTTCAATGAGATAAAACAATATTTTTTGCATAAATAAACGGAATATTGACTAGTGAATAACTTTAGTAAAAAAAATTTCGAAGTTATAATGTAGAAGCTATTACCAATGAACTAAACTCATAACCTTAGCAAGACAGATGGCACTGAATGATGACCACTGACTGAATTTGACTGCTATATATGTGTATTCTGAAAATTATTGAATACGGAGTTTTACATCACCGGCTGATTGTAATTACACAACTAACTGAAACCAGGAATCAATGGATTAATTGATGCCACTTCATTAGTCTAAATGTTTGATGTTTTCTATGAGCTCAGAAAGTTCTGAATTTGATCCCTGGTGAAATCATGACTGCACACTCCTGAGTCTATGTTTTTAATATCTACGATATCTATGATGTGGAATACGAGATTGTTTAGAATAACTACTGGATGTAAACACAGTGGTTTAATAAATTTCCATTCACTACAAACGGTTTTTGAGGTTGCATTATTGGTTTCTAACGTGTATTTTCGAAAAGTTGTGGATTGGAATAAAAATGCTCCCTAGCGTACTGTTCAGTACGTCATATGACATCATCTGAGATCGATTAGTGATGATTATTAAGTTCCAAACTAACAAAATAGTTTGAAAAAAGTACAGAAAAATACTAGCTACACTGTAGTAATGATAAAACTAATTTTTCGTGGATTGGTTGAGGTTAGACATTAACACCTCTGAATGCTTGTCAGCTCAGTGGTCTAATAAGCTGGGTTCGAATCCCACGAGTGGGATCATGGATGCGCACTGCTGAAGAGTCCAATACTAGGACGAAACGGCCGTCAAGTTCTTCAAGGTTTCCAATGATGATCTAACATTAATCAGTTCATGATCTAAATCAAAACCAATTTTAACCAAGAATATTTTAATTTCTTATCACCAGCGAAAAAGCAACTTGAGCTGACTTGCTTTTTTAAGTACACTATTATCAATAAAATAATGCTATAAAAACACATATCTTCCTGTGAATGATCATAATCATTAAGTTCATCAAAGATTTAGATGTAATCACTTGAGGTTGTTATTTGTATGGGACATATTATATAGCGTTTTCACTCATATATTAAAGTAACAAAGTATAGTTCAATCAAGCCGCAAGACTTTCTAACCTATTCCTGAATTGGATCTCATTGTTTATCTGAATAGATGGTGATGAGAATTGTGTAATGTAAATTTTAAACCACCTTAATTCTATAATAATGTAATTCATCAACTTAAGAGTTTCACCTTGTATTACATTAAAACGAACCTGTGAATTACTCATTCGTATAATAATAAAATGAATACTAAGCTAATTTCTCTAAACTATCCATCAATGATATTTCATTTTGTTAACTGAGCAAACTACTTATTAGTAGTTTAATAGTTGGATTCATGAGTCAATTAAAACTAGACCACCATGGAAAACCTTAAACCACTGGACAGTCATTTGGCCTTAGTATGGGACTCCTCCACGATCATTCATGTGCGACTCGAGTACAGGATGTTCGGTCTCGTGCGCGAACGCTTAATCTTTAGACCACTGAGCTGGTCGGCATCCAACGGTGTTAATGTCTAACTTTAAGCAATGCACGAAATCGCGCCTCCATCCACCATTGCTTTCAATGATTTACCATCTCACAACAGATCCGGTTGAACTCCACTAGTCACGGCTTTTCATTAAAACTCCAGGAAATACCACTTGAAGACCGTTACTAGTGAGCATATGATGATTATAAACAGAATGCGATTTTGTAAATATTATGCTAATTTCATAGTTGAATTCGTGATGCCAGCTCAATAGTCTAGAAGTTAAGCGTTCGCACGCAAGACTGATAAGTCCCGGATTCGAATCTCACAAGCAGAATCCTGTATGCACACTGATAAGTAGTTTCATACTAGAACGAAACGACTGTCCAGTGATTCCAAGTTTTTCATATTATTCTATCTTTAATTAATTCATGAATTCAACTATGAAATGACTATAATATCCAAAAAATTTCTAATACATACTTCGGTCAGTCAGTCAGTCAGTCAGCAACAACGTAGGACCAGGCACATATGTGCATCGGTCCAAGTTGCCATACCGCATTAGCACAGCAAGACGAAAACCGGATTCATAGGAGTAGTTAAATCAATGGTAGTATCAGATAAGAGAAAGACTGCACATAAGGATAAAGTACAGATAAAAAAGATTTAGCGTGTAGAAAGAAAGATATGAAGCGATTTTAATCTCTTATTTTAAGGGAAGACACGACCTTTTTATGAGTAATTTTTGTGTTAGCTACGTACTTGTTAAAGCCATACCACCGAAGACGGATTTCTGTAGGATAAGGTGAGGTGTATATTTTTAGGGTCAATTTTTTCTAACCCCACCCTTACTTCTGAGAAGGCAGTATCGCTGTCATGCTGGTTGTCTGAAGAAAACACCTTACTGCTGTCACACCTCTATACAGTCAGCAATACAATTTCACCTTCGGACCTTGAGTTTGTTGCTTTGAGTCATACCGCTCTTCAACCAACCTGTCTGGCATTATAAGACCTTGAGGAACAGTTGTTTCTGCCAGTATATCTTAGTTGCTTCATCACGATAGGCAAGCCTGACCACCACGTCATGGTAGCATCAAAGGTTGGTAATACTTTGCATATAGAAATATATATATGGAATATTCTAATCAAATACAAATATGCATTTTGAGATGGTGGAGAAGATTTGTAGCTCAGATGGATGATTTTGATGGAGTTTTGTTCTCTGAGCTGGATGGTTTGGTCGTGGAGCTTTCATCATTCTTCTGAACGACATCATCAGCAAGAACCAATCAACATCGAGGTGCACAGAACAAGCTGTGAAACACATATGGAGAAATTCGAACACTTCACTTCTATCTGAAGTTTGTGCTGATGATGTCGTTCAGAAGAACGATGAAAGCTCCACGACCAAACTATCCAGCTCAGAAAACAAAACTCCATCAAAAACAAATATGCATCAATCTAAACATAGAAATGAAAACATCAAATGTCCATTTCGTTTCTTTTTCTCTTTTTTCCTTCTTTTATTTCCTCTATTATTATTTTTCTTCTTTTTTTCGGTTATTTATTAATAAACATTATTCTGATTAATCATAGATTAGAAATCAAAATTGTTTTGTTTGTTTGTTTGTTCGTTTTTTACATTGACAGATAGAGTTTTCCATTAAAAACTATTTTTCATTATCTGATTGGGAAAAAAATTACCACCCCCTTCCCTATTTTTTTTTTATGCAAAAAATATTATTTTAATAGTATGTTTATTATTTTATTCATTTGGAAAAAAAGCGAAAAAAATTCTCCGATTTATTTAATTGTTCAATATTCAATGTTGGATGTTCAATGTGATATTTTATTTATTTATTTATTTTTAATAAACATATCAACTTTAAATCTTTTACAAACAACATTGAAGAAGTTCAGAAAGTTTTTAAATAAGATCATGAATTGATTGATGTTAGATCATCAATGAAAATCTGGAGGTACTAGACGGCCGTTTCGTTCAATTGTGGGACCCCTCAGAAGTGTGCATTCTCGATCTTGCTCGCGGGATTTGAACCTAACATCTTTGGTCTAGCGCATGAACACTTAACCTACTAGACCACTGGGGAGCCATCCAACGGTAATAATGTCTAGCCTCAACCAATACATGAAATTGAGGGACCATCTTCCATTGTACTGAGATTGATACTTATCTCTATCTGATACGGATTAGCTCCACTGATCACGACTTCTTACTAGAACTCCGAGAATTCTCTCACGAACCTATTCACTTGTGAGCACATGGTAATGATCAGTATAGGGTTGTAGAGATTATTAAGTTTTTGATTGAGATCATGAATTGATTGATGCTAGATCATCATTGAAAACCTGGAAGCACTAGACGACAATTTCGTTCAATTGTGGGACTTTTCAGCAGTGTGCTTTCATGATCTCTCTCGCGGGATTTGAACCTAGGGGTTTCAGACTCACATGAGAATGCTTATCATCTAGACCACTGAGCTGGCTGGCATTCAACGGTATTATTGTCTAACTTCAATCGATTCACAAAATTGCACGACCATCTTTCATTGTGCTGAGTTAGATACCTGTCTATACCCAATACAGATTAGTTCCACTGGTCAAGACAAGTTTGTTAGACAAAACATTGAAAATATTTTGAATTTCAATCGCTGAGATTATTTCAATTATAATTTTTTTACATATAATGAATAATAAATTCACTTGATGCTGTTTACTTGTATATTCCCATTGTTATTAACGACTGAGATTGATCAATCTCTTGTTGATTATATGCATCGTGTGCAGATTATCACGACATAGCTTTAAGTTACAGACTTTTTAAACAAAGATAGGTAGTGGCTAGCAATGGAATCCAGGACGCACATTTCATCAACTCTCAGATGCAAGTAGATCTAGCTGACGAGTCTCAAACAGGACGAAACGCCCGTCTTCAATTCCATTACTAGACACTAACCATCTTTGATCATAATGAGTAATCGGTTTTGTCTACAAATTGAAAGAAAATTTTTTTTTTCATTAACTTGAAATTGTATTTTGACATTTTTCAAAAATTTCAATAAGAATTTTAATGAGAAATGTCAAAAATAAATGTAAATTTCTCTTTGTTTTTCTTTTTTTTGGTAAGAGTAAAATATACTACTACATTATTGATATGAGTTTGTTTGTGTTATTTCCATCATTGATCAATGTTAAATGAAATTTGAAAAAATTACAGATTTTTTTGTTGGAAAGAATGAAAGAAAAGGATTCCAATCGTCAGTCAGTCGGTCAGCTAAAACGTAGTATCAGGCACATATATGCATCGGTCCAAGTTACCATACCTCATTAGCACTACAAGATGAAAACCAGGTTCATAGAAGCAGTTACTTCAATGGTAGTAATGTATAAAAGAACGATTGTGGATAAGGATATAGTACAAGAAGAAAGAATTAGTTCGTAGAAAGAAAGATATGAAGCGATTTTAATCTCATAGTTTAAGGGAAAACAGAAAGTGTATACATGCACGCCATTTTGATCGATTCTGAGCAATGTCACCAACAGTCTCCAATCATTCGTTACGATAGTCCCGTGGACCCAAACCAGGTAGTCTGCATCTACAAACATGACTCAGACCACAAGTCGGTGATTTCAATCACGGATGCCACATTTTGGTTTGGCCACTACTAACTTTCGTCCAACCGTCTCCAACACTAGTCAACATTGCGCTTCGTGGTAATCGCTGTTCAGCCATACGTGACACGTTACCCAACCACCTCAGTCAATGGAAATTCACAACTTCATCAACTGATTTACCATCATTCCTTAATACCCTAAATTTAACCTCACTATTAAGTACTCGATGATCACATCAGATGCTAGCAATATTTTTAAAACATCTGTGATCAAATACTAGTAGCTGACGAGTATCTTTCGCCCTAAATGGCCACGTTTCACAGCCACAAAATAGAACAGAGCGAACTACTGTGCAGTATACTCGTCCCTTATTTGATAGACGGATATCTCGTCTTCAACATAGGTGGCGTATGTTGGTAAAAGCCAAACGAACTTTTTGAATCTGTGCTGAGATTTCGTCAGACACAAACTCATTAGGGCTGATCAGACTTCCAAGATATGTGAAATTGTCAATGCCTCCGACTACTTCACTCTCTATACTTAGTTCACATGTTGACTCAGTTCAGTCCTGAAGCAACAATTTGCATTCAGAGAGGGAGAAACGCATCTCTAACCTCCTGGTATTGTTGCTCAGTGTTGCCGAAAAACTCTGCAAAGTTATTTGTACTTTACTAATAACTTTGTAAGATTTTACTTGTCTAGATGATTGTTATAATTCAAACTTAAATTATCATGTAAGCTACCGAATGTAGTTATCATTAATGACTTGGATTTTATGACACGCTTTAGGTGATGGGTCTCAGTGAAACAATCTCTCATTGTTCCGTGATATTTTACTCACTATTTCCAACCATATAAGACAAAATACAAGTTTACATTTGATTGAATATTGTCTTTAAATATAAGCGCTATATGTAGATAGGTTTTTACGTGTAAACTATGTACATTATTAATGATGATTACTGTTATACACAAGAACGAATCAACATTGATGTCCACAAGACAAGCTGTGGATCACATGCGGAGAAATTCGAACACTTCACTTCTACTTGAAGTTTGTGCTGATGATATCGTTCAGAAGAACGATGAAAGCTCCACAACTAAACCATCCAACTAAGAGAACAAAGCTTCATCAATATCATTCACCTAAGCTACAAATCTTCGCCACCACTTTAATCAATGACTTTACTACTGATCTACCTAGTTAAGTAAGCTTAAAGTGAAGCATTAGTGGGCATAAACATGATTAATATTTAGTTGTAAATTATTATGCACACATCACTTCTACACGTTGATTCGTCAATTAACAAACAGCTAATTTATAATATATCTGATCGCTGGTCTGATAAATCGGAAAATGTCAACTCTATTGAAAACTAAATATAAAACTTACTGGCTATCGCTTTCAATCACTTTACATTGAAGTGTATATCTGTGGAATCACGACTGAGATTATTCATAACAAATCGTCTAAATAACAGAAATATTTATTACTAACATTCTGCTTTGTAACTCATGCAGATCTATCTCTTGAAAGCTTATTTTGTACGGTTATTGTACTCGAATAACTAATTTTGCGTTATTTTCTTTAATTAATCCATTAAATACGAAAAAACTGTAGTCTGCTTCCCCATTGATTGACTCACCCCCTCTGTCTCACTTTCCCAATCCCTCTCTTCCCCTCACTTTCCCTCCCTCCCTCACCCTCTCTCTCCACCCCTCCCTCTCTCCCTCCCTCTCTCTCTCTCTCGCTATATATATATGATTAATATTTCTTTGGATCTTTTTCCTCATTGACAGTTATCATCAATTATATGCTTAAAATTTATACTCCTGATATATCATTATTGTTATTTCATTACTATTATTGATAGCTTTATTCAATAATATACTTTTAGTGTAGTGAACGAGAATACAAATGGGAACAGTCGGAAGTATTTCAACACAAAATTACAGAATCTCTTAGTAAAATCTGAGAACTATACAGTAAATACTTGATTTGCAAAATGTCAATCAATCGTCTTAAACTTTATTGTTTTCTTTGTTACCACACTAATCTTTCTCTGTTCTCGTTTGCTGCCAGGAGATGAAAGAACAATGAAGTCTGAGACAATTGATTGACATTTTGCAAACGAAGAATTTACTGTGTGGTTTTCACATTTTACGGAGAGATTCTATAATTTTGTATTGAAATACATTCGATTGTACCCAATTGTGTTCTCTTTCACTATACTGGTACAATATTGTATTCTCAGCAGAAAATATTTCGAGAAGTTTCCTTTTCTTATTTCTTAATTAATCTTGATGATAAATATTGAGTGATCGGCAGTTAGGTGTTAGCAGTTCAGGAATCAGCATCTGAATAATGTTCATTCTTTTCAGTTCATATCGCCAGCCATCATGGTGTCTCTGATTGTACTTTTTTGTAAGTTGTACAGCGAAAGGTTGTAAACTTTTCATAAACATGTCTGCATAGATTATACGATGAATAGACATAATGATGTGTTAAAACAAACAAAAACAGATAACTTTCATCAGCGTTCTTCAATATCTTTAATAAAAACACTCACCACATGTTTACTAATGATTAACATCTAGAGATAATTACCAGAAATCTTAACTGAACCTGTAAACAATCGAATCCAAATGTGTTAAACATGACATCAAAGGCAATAGATTATAGTCACAGATGAGTTCAACAGAGTTATAAATTTGAATCACTGGCTATTAACTGAAAAGTCTGAAGCTTAAATACCGTTTGAGAAGCTTGAAAGCTCTATATTCGAACTCTTGTATGGTTTGGGAATAAATGGTTTTCTGACCAAAGTCATCTGGTAATGTGAAACTTCAGTCATTTAGTCTTCTTTATACAGGGTTAATCTGTTTATATTAACCGTATACTATACTATACTGATTATTATTAAGGCAAAATTATCAATAAACAGATTATATAATAATAATCTTTATTTAGTCCTAGTAACTGAGTGGACATCCTGAAGGTCAGTTTGACAAACGGTCATTGAGTATCTTGAGTAGGCAGTTGTTTAGAAATATTTGTACTCTGTTGATGATGGTTCTATTAGTTCTTCACATTTCAGCTCTGTACGGTAGAACTGTCTTGACGGTTCTATTAAAGATTCTGACTTTGATATTGGCTGACAGACAATTGTTTTGAGTTTCATATGTTTTTCAACTGTATGAATGTTGTCCTTACTTCTACAGTCTTTACGTTTGAATCAGATTCCCCTTATTCATTGATGATATTGCACAGGTACGCGTAAATTTCCACCTCTTTCACTGCTTCTCCGTTAATTGTGACTTGGTTGGTGGTCTCTTTGTTATATTTCAGGAGTTTACAATTTCCCTTGTGTATGTTGAGGTCTACTAATGTAGAAGCTGTTGCTGAACTAGCTGTTTTCATTTGCACTTGTTAATGTGTATGGGATAGAAGAACTAAATGACTTGGTAAGTCCAAATAACCTAACTGCTTGCAAGCTGTCAACTGTATTCCATGTTTCTACTAAGATCAGGAGATTTTCATCATCTAATAGACCGTCAGAATAAAGAGAGAGGGAGAAAGTCATCAGCCTCATCTGACACAGGTCTTTACTTGGAATATGTAAAACTAATAGTCGTCAGTAGTTCATTGCGTTTGTGCGAAATTAAAAGAAAATACATGGATATGATACAGTATTGAAATTTATCATAGATGTTATCTGTTTATTCTTAGTCTCAATTCGTTTTTTTTTTAATGAAGGCAATTACTCTTTATCGTTTCAATGACAAGAAATTACTCTTAATTAGTTTGTATATGATCAGAGTGTACAAATTAAAAACTGATAAGATAAAAGATAAACCTCTTAAGGTAGATAAGTAAATATATTGAAGTATAGGAAGATAGATAGATAGATAGATTACGTTTTATAAATGACAAATTCATAATCAGAAATGAATTCCCTAAAGAAATATGGTTTGTTAGATAATATTTTGACAGTATGACAATCTCTTAAATTAAAAATTTCTTACTTACTGTTAGTGTGATTTTTAAGCAAAGATAGATAGTGGCTATCAGTGAGATCCAGAACGCGCGTTTCGTCCCATTTAAGACTCGTTAACTAGATGTACCTGCATCTCAGAGTTGATGTTCACTCTGGAACTCAAACTCAGTTCCGTTCGCTTCAAACGCCATCTCGTTATCCACTTAGCTAGAGAGTCCTGGTAGCTACTTGCTTGTGCAATGAGATGAAGTTTAAATTCACTTGGTGTTGTTTTACTTGTATCTTCCCATCGTTATTTAGGACTGCGATTGATCAGCCTTATGTTGGCATATTTTCATTCTGTTCGGATTGCCTCGATATAACCTCAAGTCATAAGCTTTTTAAACAAAGATGGATAGTGTGATTGCTATATTAAAATATATTCACTTTTTTCTTTTTTACCAATACTCTTTACATATAAGGTCATGTTCGTATGGGTAAAATGTGATGGGCTTAATGAAGCGGTGTCTAATTATATAATAGTCTTTTATTTAACTCATGTAAATCTTTGTAAAGTTCGATAGTTAAACGCTAGATTTCTATAGTTAAAGATAGTAATTCATGGTGGAGAAGATTTGTAGCTCAGGTTGATGATTTTGATCGAGTTTAGTTCTCTGAGGCGGATGATTTGGTCGTGGAGCTTTCATCGTTCTTTTGAAGGGTATCATCAACACAAACTTCAGGTAGAAGTCTTCTGAGGCTGGGACGCATCAGAATAGTTAGTTTATTTGGTTATTGTGTCACTGAGTCTTCGTTCCTTTTGAAGATTTACGTGAACTCGTAATCCCTCTCGAAATGCTCTCACATGGCCACGCGTTTACAGTCATTGACAGGGCAATTCTACTCACTGCCTTCCAGTGGCATTACTGTTATTTACGAAA